>NC_060123.1:581786568-582089598 GCF_021461395.2 Schistocerca americana | reverse complement strand
CTTCTTTCTCATAATCTTGTATGCTTGTACAGCTTTGCATTTATCCTACAGCATCTCCTTGTTTATCATTTCTCCCTTTCTGTTCATTTACTTATTGGATGACTCTGTTTCCTTATGCCTAATGTTCCACATTTTCTCTTCCTTCTTTCTACAGTTAAGTTCAGTATCTAGTGCATTATCAAATTATTTCTCCTGGGCCTTGTCTTTCTGTCTATTTGATACCCTGTTGCCTACACTATTACGCCATTTTCTCCCGTTTCCCAATGTTCTCTTTGAAACTCTCAGTAGCTTAAGGTTCTTTTAATTTGTTCATGTCCCAAATCATTAATCATATTTTTCTTCAATTTCTTTTAGTTACAATGTGTGCTGTGTAATCTGTCTGAAACCATCCGGTGTCTCTGGGCCTTTTCCATGCATACAATCCCTTATCATTATCTCAGCCTCAGAGTTAACTATGATTAGGTTGTGGTCTGTTCCGAACTATATCAGACTTCTTGTCTTATCATTCCTTTCCCTGGGGTATACGCTCCTGCCGGTTTTCTTCCTCTTCCGTTTTATACTATGAATCACCGCACCATCGGAAATAAATTATCGTCTGTATTAAACATCAGAATAATTTCTTTCATCTCATCATACATCCCTTTAATGTCTCCATCATTAGGGAGATAGCAGACAAATAAACTTGGTTGTGATACAGCATTAACAACGTTGTTCATAATATCTCTCCCGCATTCCTATTTTTATTCGTTATTAGAGCTCGAATGATAGAAAACATCGTCATTATTTCTCTGCAGCTCGCCAATTAAAGTAACATCGAAAGGAAACAGTAACAACGCCCTTTTATAAACAGAACACCGCACTGGCTCGACACGAATCAAGCTTACGGCATGAAACAACGAACTCTTCGTGAGACATGCAATAACACCGCTGCGTGTATTAGAAGACATACACGTTATTGAATACATAGTTGTCAGTCGCTGTCAGGGACGTATTACTACTACGATGCTCTCTGCAAATAAGTCTCCATGTTGGTATCGACTAAACCAAAAAAAAAAAAAAAAAAAATGTAACTGCAGAAAACAGCTCATGCTCGTTTAATGTGTTCGATGTCGACATTAGCTATATCATTACGTCAGTCCAAATAATCGTTACGCTTGAACGATAAATAGTTCACTAAATGTATTGCCTGGACTCATTCAATTTACGGCTGACAATGAGACGAAAAAATAGACGTACTGCCTGCTAGAGTGACGTACATTGTCAGAACTTCGCTGAAGCACGGCTCTAGGGACCTCGATATAGACAGTACTTCGTATCATTAGTTAAATTTTTTTTACTGTGCCACGTTGGAGTCACTGGCCGGTCAAGTCCAATATGGTTTTGGTATATTCGCTGTCGCAGACATTGGTTGACAGGACGACTGCTCCTCTCAGTGATACTCCAAAAACAAAACGACTGATTTCTTGTATTCCCGCAACATGCCCAATGTAGAATGATCGCGAAAAGTAACATTCTATTCTATGACAATGCTATGACTTTTGTCTTCTTGTGAGTTGTTATGTCTTTGCTGTGAATTGTAAGGTAGTGATTCGTATTTTCCGACTATTTGTAACCCAAAACCCGTGGGCTCTTCAATTTTGTGTTGGCTCAAAGACAGCACCCGTAAATACTGATAAAGTGCTGAGCAAACATATACATCTACTTGATTTCTACTCATTCCAATAAACTGTTTTGAAGTCTACTGCAGTTGATTTAGAAAAAAGTTTTTTATATGTCTCCGTCGTCTTTTCGGAGATTACTTTTGGTATTGTTTTACTGCGAGTGGGGTTTACCAAACGGAACGTCATAGAAGTTGCTTCGATGTTTGTGGAACTAATATTATATTCACAGATAAGCACTCATTATTAAAAGAGTTTCACAAAAAAAAGAAACGCGAAATGATGTCGTTGTACCGGTAGTTGTACATGAGGTTGTACGAAGGGAAACATCGATTCGAGAAGTTAACAGTTATTTTGTTCTGTTGTCGCTCTTCGGGTGGTGCAGTACCAGTGATTCCTTTCCGGGCGGAAAGGCGTGCCGGTCCCCGGCACGAATTCACCTGGCGGGTTAGTGTCGAGATGCAGTGCGCCGGGCAGTCTGTGGTTGGCGGTTTTCCATCTGCCTCGGCGAATGCGGCTGGTTCCCCTTATTCCGCCTCAGTTACACTACGTCGGCGGTTGCTGTGCAAACGCTGTCTCCACGTACGCGCACACCATACTTACCCTAACACGCAAACATTTGCGTTTACACTCGTCTGGTGTGAGACGTTCCCAGGGGGATCCGTTGGGGGTCGAACCGCACAATAAACCTGGGTTCAGTGTGGGGCGGTGGTGGGGTGTGTGGACTGCTGTAGCCTGTTGTGGGGTTGTGAACCACTGAGGGCTACGGCGCGGAGGAAGCCTCTCCGTCGTTTCTAGGTCCCTAGTTCAATACAATATAGTATGACACAATACGCGTGATTCCCGACGGGGATCACAGTCGTAGCAGCATGCTCTGTACGGACATAAATGTTAAAGTACGAACAATGTGTTTACTTAAGACTGATAATTAAACGCTTTGTCTTCGACCATACGCACTGGCATTTACTTCCACGTTTCCAATTTGTTTGATGGCTCTTTGTTGTGTATATACATAGACTAAAGCGACGAATGTGAATATGTACCAAGCCCAGAATTGGAACCCGGATCTCCTTCTCACTAGGCAGATACGAGATCCACTGCGCTACCCTGGCACAGTGGCTTTCCACAACTGCACAGACTACTCTCTCACGCCTCCCTCCTCAATCAAAATTCCCACACACGCGCCATTGGTATTCCCCCTAAACTCAGACAGCATTTCATAGTCTCTCGAGCTGTATTCTAATAGCACGTAAGCATCGAATAAACGAAGGATCCTGCCTGAAACCCAGGCATAGGTGCTTTAATCAGATGAAACTACATGGCTCCAGGGACTTTTCGAGCCTCAAACCTCTGTGATGTATACATGTAGACTGAAGCGACGAATAAAAATTTGTACCAACGTCTGGATTCGACCCCGGGGAGCCAGCTCACAAGGCAGATGCACAAATTTCTGCGCGATTCTGGCACAGTGACTTTGCATCATTACGTGGACTACCCCATAACGCCTCCCTCCTTAATCCTCGTTACTATACATCCTCAGTGCACTCAGCGTACGTATATACATCATAGATGTTTGAGTCATATAATTTCATTTGATTAAAGCACCTATGCCTGAGTGTCAGGCATGATCTCACGTTTTATTCGATTCCGAGGCGCTATTTCAATACAGTTGGAGAGCCTCTGCAACATCTGTTTCAGTTTAGGGCTGAGGGCCGAATGTGAATTCGGACTGAGGAGGAAGGCATGCTTTAGTTGTCCAGCTGTTATGCAAAGCCACAGTGCAGGGCGGCGCTGTGGTCAGTGCATCTACCTATTGAGCAGGGGAGCCAGATTCGCATCCTGGCCTTGGCACAAATTTTCATTCATCTCTTCAGTCTACGTACATACATTACATACATCATAAGTGAGACTTGAAAATGCCTTTTGAATTATATTGTTTCATTTGAAAAACGGCTGGGAAGGATCGAAAGTTGATAACGGTGACCCATTGCGTTCACTGAGAAATCGCGGTTCTGCTTTACCCTGGATTGATCATTAGTTTATTAACTTTTTAGGGACATGTGGTCGACACTAACTGTCAGTTTTATTTTACTTACAATCTCAGCGATTGCTGTTACCGTTTAGGCAGGTATTACGGCGGACAGTGAGGAAGGGTGATACTCATAAACGTATTGCCTAAGAATGAAAACCCGGTGACACTTGCGCTTTCGGTCTAAATCAGTCATTGCTAGAACACTTAAAACAATCCACTAAATACAAAATGTGTCCTGAAACATCATTTTTTTGATATTCTTGGCCTCGATATAAAATTTTATATTTTTTGAGTGTATAAAGCACATGTAAGGATATACGTAAATTCTATCCATCTCTTGATCGCCAATACTATAATATGATGAGACGACGATGTACACCCACCCAACCACCCACCCACCCACACACCCACCCACCCACCCACACACACACACACACACACACACACACACACACACACAAGTTTCCCACAACAGACATTATTTTAAAAAAAGAAACAGATCCAACAAGGAAGTGTTAAGAGGGTATTTCAGGTACACGAGGATGGCAGATCACTACAGTAAAGGGGATGAACCAGCCAATCAACAACGCCCTAAGATAATACGTTGGAGGCCAGAAAATGCATAAACTCTATCCTAAGCTAAATCAGAGGACACAACGGAATTTATGTTCAGAACAACATATAAACCTCACATGTAACTTGCAACACTTGAATATGCAAAGACAAAGGGTAACGTAATGTCATGATAGCGTTTCTTACGGCTAATTTCGATGTATAACAAAAAACGCCTGTTGGCTGCACTCCCCAACGCCTCTTTGCTGTTGACTGTGAGGACATTAAGATACGTATTTTCCACATTGTATGATCATACTAAATGGTTTTGTCAGTATTCCGTCGTTGTCTCGTCGATTGTGTATCTTTATGTATGAAATTTGATGCAAAAAGCTGTGCTGAAGCAATTTCGGTTATTTTAGCGAACTGAAATCTGTGAAGTTATATATATATATACGCCTTCTCTCGCGTGACTTCTTATTTTACTGATTATAGTACAATTGTTCAAGAACGCCTGTCTTTCCAAGATACTGTATAAAGTGATCTCCTTATCGTAAACTTTTACTTTTGTCATCAGCAGGAAAATTTTGTGTCATTGCGCGCATGTAGTTATTACGCAGTCGTAACACACGTTTCTAGAAATTACGCGATATAACCAGTTGGTTAAAAGAGTAAAGTTTGTACGCGTGAATAGTAATTTCACGCACATTGGTGACCGTATTACTAAATTATTCAGTTTATTGACAAAATTCGAGGATTTAGAACTATGGAGAGTTTCATAATTAAATTCAATAAACTCTGCATGAACAGCATTAAATTGACAGAAAGATTACTGTCATTCTACCATTAAGACGTGTACTCATCCCGGTACAATTCCGTTTACTTTGAAAATAATGCGTGATTTACGTGATTTATACAATTCGGTTTACTTTGAAAATTATGCGTGAGTTACGTCCTGTTTGTCCTCGGAGTCGGGATACATACACACTGTTATTTCTTGGTCTGACAATTCAGACAAACGTCTGTCCCTAAAGTATAGTTTTTACACAATGCTTACTTGTGGTATCACACCTCTCTGCTCTTGAAAGCTCAAAATTCTCTAAAACTTTTGAAGGTAGTATAATACGAAAACAATTTTCAGCCCTACAGCTCTAGGACCTCTTTTCAACGTTGCCAATTTTATCCCTTTGTTCCCATTTGAAGTTCTGGCGATGACTTCGGTTTCTTCATTTTCCAGCAGCTACCGCGCAGTGATTTCCCATCCTTTTGCCGTTATCTGTTTCTCAAAGACGCATTTTATCGGAAAAAGGTTTGACGCAGCTTTTCCGCGAAATGAGTGACCACAGTAGGACTGAAGCACCATGTACGTAAAAACGATGCCATGTATGTCAACGCCGCAAGAAACGTGATGCTGTCTAAGTGTAGTGGTACAGTGTTGTAAATTCCAGTAATATTAAACGACCCCATGTAAATAAACCAGCTCCGCTAGGTTTTACATTACATGCCTACATGGCCAAACATGTGTGCCGAGTACGAGGTGTCAAGAAGGATAATAAGCATAAGAACTGGATATCTACAACTAGGTTTCAGCTTTGAATTCAGCAACTGATATGATGAAGGAAGGTAACCATGCGACTTACAAGTAGAAGTGGAAACTGCAAAAAGTTAAGTGCATTTGGTACCAGTATCCTGAGATCAACATTAGTAGCGCAATGTGTTGGGTGATAGCTTAGTTTAACGCTCGAACGAGCTGTGATGCGAACACTTTTTAATGCTTTTCGTTTCACGACCAATTTTAGTCTGTGTAGTGTGCTGATCCCAATATTACTCAAAATTTTGACATGAGAAATAATTCGCGTTTCGTTTAGGTTATCTGAATGAAAGTTCCCCACTGCTGATGTCTCTTACATTCCGAGACCTAGTTTTATCGAGCTAAGGAGCATGAAAATGAGATCCTGAGGTAAGTTCTCGTCTGCGGTCCGTGAAGATTGCTCCTCCTCATCACGGATCACACAGAACTACCGAGGCGAGCTCCCGAAATTGCTGCTGGCCCACATTTCGTCGAAACGACGCAGTTGCCGTCCGAACGCGTTCCACGTGTCTTATGTGACTATTCGGCTGCGAGTGGAGTACAGCATCCTAATATTACTACCAGTGTTGTCAGCCGGAAGTCGTGGAAAGAGCTATACGTGACCTCATAACGAAACAATGGTATCAGAGAAGATTATCAGTCGCTATTCAAAATAAGAGAGCGAAGCACTGAAGAGACGCTTGCTTTATGTCGGGTCGTTTTCATGTGAGATATGAGAGGGAGAGAGAGAGAGAGGTTGTTAGTGCGTACTCAATAAACGTACATTGCTTCGCAGGTTATTGCGAACATCTGGATTTTAGTTCCGAGTGGGTTGTCGACAGAACAAAAGTAATGATGAAAGTACATTTGGCGTTTATACAAGGGATTAACAGTAACAACGACAAAAACGTACAAAAAAGATCTTGTAGTAATCGGGGATCACAGCAATGCTTGTGTTTTACGAACAGTCAGTGCGAAAGGGTGAAAAGGGGTTGAAAAACTGTATTATTGTTTAATTTGTCCGTATTCAAGGGCTACGAGCAGATAAAGGTTATTATGTAGACACAGGCAGCAGGTAAACTACTTTCTATTTTCATTGTATAGTGCGAATAAACTGTCGTTTTTAATTTATTACTGTTACCATAATTTCGTGTTTTTTTATTATTTCGGACAAGTGACAGACAAATCTCTAACCTTTTAAAGCAAATGAAGCATTGTACTTCATTGCTACATCTCTTCGTGAAAATATTTCCAGGCTATGGTTGGCTCAAATGGCTCTGGGGACTATGCGACTTAACTTCTTTAAGGTCATCAGTCGCCTTGAACTTGGAACTGCTTAAACCTAACTAACCTAAGGTCATCACACACATCCATGCCCGAGGCAGGATTCTAACCTGCGACCGTAGCGGTCGCTCGGCTCCAGACCGTAGCGCCTAGAACCGCACGGCCACTTCGGCCGGCGGCAAGGGTTGGCAACGACAGTAAGGAACTACCGTATAGACCAGGTGTGACAAGGAGTCTTGCTCAACACACGTACCTGAGGTCACGAGACACGATAATATGGACATTATTGCCACGGCAGTGTTGTACTAATTCTCGTGACATGCGTTTGTTGCCCCTTTCTGTTGGCATTGTTATCAACAGCAGACAGCATTTCCCATTTTCCACAAAAAAACAGTATTTTGAATCAGTGAAATGAAATGATCGTATGGCAGTGTTGGCCGGGAGGCCCCATGCAGGGACGTTCGGCCGCCGCATTGCAAGACCTTTTTAGTTGACGCCACTTCGGCGACTTGCGAGTCAATGACGATGATGAACACGCAACACCCAGTCATCACGAGACAGAGAAAGTCCCTGACCCCGCCGATTCAAAATGGTTCAAATGGCTCTGAGCACTATGGCACTTAACTTCTGAGGTCATGAGTCCCCTAGAACTTAGAACTACTTAAACCTAACTAACCTAAGGACATCACACACATCCATGCCCGAGGCAGGATTCGAACCTGCGACCGTAGCGGTCTCGTGGTTCCAGACTGTAGTGCCTAGAACCGCTCGGTCACCTAGGCCGGCGACCCAACGGGGAATCGAACCCGGGACCCCGTGTGCGGGAAGCGAGAACGCTACCGCAAGACCACGAGTTGCGAGCTTTAAATCAGTACAAATCATGAATAAAATTCATTCCTTTTTTAGAAAAGGTTTATTTAAAAAAGAAATATTTTAACACTGCAGCTATCGATAATTGAAATCTCGATTTTTTACTCGGTTATCAGTAAAAATAAAAAATCCGCCTGTTATAAGGGAGACCAAACATCTAACAACACCAGTTATTCAGAAATAAAATTCCGGTGTCGGATTCAACCGCCGATTTTTCCCATCCCTACTTTCTAGCCAATTGCAGAATATAAACTATTTCCTAAATTACTGTTGCAGGTCTGTTACCGCTGCCAAATCAGGGAAATTTGCATACGAGACACAACCTCAATGCCTCGTATTAGTTCGAAATCTGTAAGAATCACATGTCAATAGTCTGAAGCCAGTTTGGGTTCGACACTCGCAGTATCTGAGACTAAGAGCGGTAGCTTTGAGCAGATACGGAAGGTGAAACGTGCGAACATTTATTCTGAAATTGCGCGTGCGTATAATCTGAAGCGGTCCCCTCCGCCTTCTGAATGCTCTCAGTTTCAGATATTAACCGACAAATGGGGACCTGCGCAATGGTGCCCGCGGTTTCGCACCGATGGTGACGCGGTGGCCGTATAGACGACGAATAGCGCTTCATTTGAGTGCTCATTCGGCGAACACGAGCAAAAAGTTTCCAGTCAATTAAACGCGAGAAGGTCGACGCAATTAACGGCTCAAAACAGTGCGGTCAGTCGTTGACACCGATCTGCCGACAGATATGGCTAATGCACGGGCGAGGGAAAAACAAAAATAGTGTAACTCGCGTTCACAAACGGAAGGGGGTCACGCGATATGCAAATGTAACATTCGACGCCATTCATAGTGTACACCTCTTTACACATTGATTGAATGCAGCGCGCTGCAAACGAGATGAATTACAGGGACGGTTCGCTAATTAGAAAGAGAGCAGAAGTGCGGCGATGAGACCACTCTAGGGTAATGGCATCTTGTTACACAGATGTGATCTAAATCTACCCTCCGAACAGGCGTCACTGAGGCTAGCGACGAATTAACTATAATACAGGGTGATTCAAAAAGAATACCACAACTTTAGGAATTTAAAACTCTGCAACGACAAAAGGCAGAGCTAAGCACTATCTGTCGGCGAATTAAGGGAGCTATAAAGTTTCATTTAGTTGTACATTTGTTCGCTTGAGGCGCTGTTGACTAGGCGTCAGCGTCAGTTGATGCTAAGATGGCGACCGCTCAACAGAAAGCTTTTTGTGTTATTGAGTACGGCAGAAGTGACTCGACGACAGTTGTTCAGCGTGCATTTCGAACGAAGTATGGTGTTAAACCTCCTGATAGGTGGTGTATTAAATGCTGGCATAAACAGTTTACAGAGAATGGGTGTTTGTGCAAAGGGAAAAGTTCTGGACGGTCGAGAACGAGTGTTGAAAATGTAGCACGCATCCAGCAAGCATTTGTTCGCAGCCCAGGAAAATCGACTTGCAGAGCTAGCAGAGAGCTGCAAATTCCACAATCAACTGTATGGAGAGTCCTACGAAAAAGGTTAGTTATGAAACCTGAACGTCAACTACCCGAGGCGATGGATCGGCCGCCAGGCAGCCCGTGACAGAGCACTTCATCACTGGCCTCCAAGAAGCCCTGATCTTACACCCTGCGATTTTTTCTTATGGGGGTATGTTAAGGATATGGTGTTTTGGCCACCTCTCCCAGGCACCATTGATGATTTGAAACGAGAAATAACAGCAGCTATCCAAACTGTTACGCCTGATATGCTACAGAGAGTGTGGAACGAGTTGGAGTATCGGGTTGATATTGCTCGTGTGTCTGGAGGGGGCCATATTGAACATCTCTGAACTTGTTTTTGAGTGAAAAAAAACCTTTTTCAATACTCTTTGTAATGATGTATAACAGAAGGTTATATTATGTTTCTTTCATTAAATACACATTTTTAAAGTTGTGGTATTCTTTTTGAATCATTCTGTATAATTCTGAGTAATTTTTATGTATTTTGACCGACACGTGGAAAAAATCTTTCAGAAGTGTGTCTTTTGAACAAAATGTGTGAACAAAAGAGAAAGAAAAACCGCGTGTTAATCTAAAAACATCGATTAGCCAGGCTTGTAAATTAGTGTAAAAGTTCAGAAATTGAGAGCACACTGAAATTTAGTTAATATTGTGGATGGGAAAAGTAAATGTAATTATGTGTTATCTATGTACGGAAATAGTCCATAGAGTAAATATCTCTGGAGTGAGCATTGCGTTCTGCGCATGTTGTCAACATTAATCCAGGATTGTCACGTGTTTTCGGGACTTCGCTGTGCGTGTGTGCTTTCTGCAGCGTTTGAAGTTTATAATATCAAGAGTTTTTGTTGTGTTTCACCGTTTGTTGATAGTGCAATAGCAATGGTGAATTACTGTGGTTGCTACGGATGCAAAGAAAAATATGTGAAAGGAGGGATAGTAAGTTTTCATGGGTACATACCATGTAGCTTTAATTATAGATATCATATTAGTAAAAGACACTGTATATGTTTATAAATTTCGAGACGCATTATAATTAAGGCTTGATTTTGTAGACCTATTTTTCTACGATTTTATGACTATATAATAGATATTACGGCTCGTACAAAAGCTTACAAACAATCGCTTCCTCTCGTAAATTTGCTGGTGGAACAGGAAAGGGACTGGTTAGTTGTTTCAGCAAATACTATCCTCCATGAATTTATCAGTGACTTGTCGATTATGTATATAGATTACTCAGTCTACTATTAGTACGTAAAATACGTTAAATAGATACTTCAAAGTGTTACCAGGAAGAAAAATTGTGCTTTAGGTCGCATAAACGAGAAAATAAATGCCCGGAAATAACAGAAAAAAAGGACTAATTAGCAGGGATATAATCGCTAATGAGTGGCAAATTCGGCGTTTTTCGGACACTTGCAAAAGTACTAGCGTACTGTCAAGTCGCTTTGCAAGACTATCACTGCAAAGCTGTACGTCAGGCTCTGTAATACTATAAACTGCTTTTTTTTTTTTTTTTTTTGGTCATCACTCTACTGACTGGTTTGATGCGGCCCGCCACGAATTCCTTTCCTGTGCTAACCTCTTCTTGCAACCTACGTCCTCAATTATTTGCTTGACGTATTCCAATCTCTGTCTTCCTCTACAGTTTTTGCCCTCTACAGCTCCCTCTACTACCATGGAAGTCATTCCCTCATGTCTTAGCAGATGTCCTATCATCCCGTCCCTTCTCCGTATCAGTGTTTTCCAGATATTCCTTTCCTCTCCGATTCTGCGTAGAACCTCCTCATTCCTTACCTTATCAGTCCACCTAATTTTCAACATTCGTCTATAGCACCACATCTCAAATGCTGCCGTATCATACCGAAAACTACCAAAAATCGATTGCATCTGAAATGTGAAACCTATCGCAAAGAAGCAGAACGTAATATCACTTGCCCTTAAAAGTTACGTAGCTGGTTTATTCCCGGTATCAAATGGACACTGCTAAAATGTCTGCGCTACATATATAAATAATCTACGACACGTACGAAAAGAATCCGTCTATATTAGGGATGTAGTGACATTCTAAATATACAGGGCGCTATATGGACAAACACACGACGTCCCGGGAACACGTGACCAAGTCGGAAATGTATGTTGACAACTCAAAATCTTTTCTGCGCATGTGAATGCTCACTTCAGAGATATTTACTCTATGAAGTAGTCCAAAGATGACATACTCTAGAAAGTCTTTGACAAAGATCTATGTCTCTGATGTCAAAGAAGAATGAAGCGAAAAGCTAGGGACATACTCTCTTGTAGAGGTCAAGTGTCTTTTCACAATATATGTATTAACTGTAACTGTATGTCCCTTCATTTCATCTCCTTCCATATGAAATAGTTAAGAATATAGTAACATAACAATCTGTTAGATTGTTTTGGCTATCTACGTTTCGTTTGTCGCAATGGCGCATAGGCAGCTGTGACAATAATGTTTAAAGCATTAATCAATTGCGACCTTCACCAGACAAGATAACCGTCGGAAATAGTTTCAGTCAGTTTTGCGTATTATTTGAAGGCCATCGCATTGTACTCGGACTGATTTCAATCTGAATTTAAGTGAGAATAAACGTCAAAGCTCTAGCCTATATCAGTAACGAAGTACTTGCTCAATAACAGCGAGATAAAAATTTCATTAAAAAGGTGAACTTAATTTCTATCGAAATAATTAAAAGCATTACACCGTTAAAATCCATGCTCGTTGCCACAATATAGCTACGTGAGTGGTTGCATCGTCTTTCTCCGTACCATTGTTTTGTAACAGGAAATATGGATACGAATTTTTTAACAAGCTACGATTATGGTACTATCTGGCGTATTGGCACTGCAAAGCGAACTTCCGCAAATAACTAATTTAATCTGTTTTTGCCTACGTAGTGCATTTCGTTCCCACTAGCATGAAGAACTAGCCATTCATGCGTACGTGCGCAAACCCATACGGGAAACTATCGACACACTTATTTAAAGAAGACAGAGACGACGTGGTTTTCTAAGATCAGTTTAAAGTAACATATACTATTATTTATCTGTAAGTAGTACACTTTTAGCAACGACGTAGTTCTTGAAGATCGTATATACTTCGGCAGGAATTTAACATTCATCGAATTCTTACACTTACGTCACTCTGTCAGTGTATTCGCTTCTGATGATACCATTAATCCCTAACCCATAGTCTTTAAAGATTCGAGTTCCCAACTATTGAACAGAAACACTACCACATGTCCACGCAACTGTGTATGATGTCATGCGTCCTGAACTACGTACCTAAAATGAAACATTAAGCGGTATATGTGGATACCGTCTTACAAAATGTGTTGCGAGTACAGTTAGAAGTAAAGAAGGAATAAACCAGAAACGTTCCATTCTTGATTCGGACGTTTTACTCTACGTGAAGCGAAAATGTAATAAACGATTAGCATTTTTCTTTTCACTGTTTTGTAAGGAGTGTCAGCGAGAAAAAATTTGGAAAATTTTGGAATTATGTGTAAAGTTTGTTGAAAGTCGCTACGTGCTCCCATTCTCAAGTACTGGATGAATATAGTCTGGAGCAATTTGTGCATCCGGAGTTTCTCTGTCTCAAAACATACACCCAGTTTCTTACTTCAGTACTTGACTTACTGTGTTAACCTTTATCGTAGGAATGTACAAGGAGGTGACATAGTCATGGGATAGCTCCTAAAATCGTATTGGACCTCCTTTTGGTCGGTGTAGCGCAGCAACACGATGTGGCATGCACTCAACAAGTCGTTGGAAGGAAGTCCACTGGAGAAATACTGAGCCATGTTGTCTATATAGCCGGCCATAATTGCGAGTGTTGCCGGTGTAGGATGTTGTGCACGAACTTCCTCTCGATTATGTCCCATAAATATTCTATGGGATTCATCTCGGGCTATCTGGGTGGCCATAATTTTTCACTCGAATTGTCCAGAATGTTCAATCCAGTCGCGGACAACTGTGGCAAGTGACATGGGGCATTGTCATCCATAAATATTTTATCGTTCTTTATGAACATAAGGTCCTTGATCGGCTGCGAATGTTCTCCTACTAGTTAAAAAAAAAAGAAAAAAAACATTTCCAGTCAGATGAACCAGAGGACCTAGTCCACACCATGTAAACAGCCCACACCACTATGGAGACATCACCAGCTTGAACAGTGTCTTATTGACAACTTGGGTCCGTGGCTTCGTGGGGTCTGCGCCACAGTTTAACCCTACCATCACCTCTTACCAACTGAAATCGATACTATTCTGACCAGGCCATGCTTTTAAAGTCGTCCAGGGCCCTACCAATGTGGTCACGAGCCCAAGAGAAGCCCTGCAGACAACGGTGTGCTATTAGCAAAGGCACTCACGTCGGTCGTCTGCTGCCACAGCCCATTCGCGCCAAATTTCGTTGCACTGTCCTAACGGATACGTTCGTCGTACTCCCACTTTGCTTTTTGACATTATTTCATGCAGTGTTGCTAGTCTGTTAGCACTGACAACTCTACTCAAACGCCACTGCTTTCGGCCGTTAATTGAGGGCCATCGGCCACTGCGTTTTCCGTAGTGAGAGATAATGCCTGAAATTCTCGATACACTCATGACACTGAGGGTCTCGAAATACTGAAACCCCCAACGACTTCCCAAATGGAATGTCCATGTGTTTATCTCCAACTACCATTTCACGTTCAAAGTCCGTTAATTCCCGTCGCTGCCATAGTCACGTCCGAAACCTTTTCACATGAATCACCTGAGTGCAAATGACAACTCTGCCAAGGAACTCTTTTATACCTTGCGTATGCGATACTACCGCCACTTGTATATGCGTTTGTCCCTGTCACATGAGTTTTGTCACCTCAGTGCACTTCTTAATGAGAACATTAAGGCAGAGTTTTAAATTCTTAAATTCAATAAAAATTTGTACGAAATTCTACATTCAAATTTTTGTTACCTTGAAAGCCTTTAGATAACCTGCAACTAGAAGTGCTTTTAGCCTTTGGTATTGCGGATGCATATTCCGAAAAGCGAACAGATGGTTTATTTTAGCGACCAGGAGCTATGATATTGCTGGGACGGAGGGAAGGTATTGGGGAGGAATGTGGCTGAGCTATGATATTGCTGGGAGGGAGGAATGTGGCAGACGTTTTGTATTGGTTGAAAATACTTTTATCATCGGCGTGTCTGTTGCGGACTGGATGCCCCTTGCATATTCATTTTTCCTGTTTGTGGTGTACTTTTAAGTTGTCCATGGCCATCAATGTACCAACTAAAAACACCGAGCAAGCTCTATTCAGACGAGTGGTTGTTCGAAACACCGGCTTTCCTTCCACATGTATGTTTTCCGTGACTTCCCAAAACAGCTTAATATAAATCCCGTGTTGGTTTCTTAGAAAGGATAAGACCAATTTCTTCCGTCATTCTTAATCAATCCAAGGTTTTCCACGGGAGGCTAAGTACTTATTGTTCTTCTTTCTTTCCATTTTCCAGAAAACAAATATAACTAGCTGCTACCCAAGGTTAAGCTGAGAGGCCTAGCGTTTTAATAACAGTAACAAGAACGTGTGTTATGTGGTATTAAACTGTTTACATCAGTCTTAGCACGACAACTTCCAGCAAATTTCAATTTGGTGTAGTACATCATGTTAAAAGCACTTGTCCGATAATTTGAGAAGCACCTATGTCATCCGATTCATATAAGAATTACTATAGCATTAAAATCTCACTACTTCACAATTTATGGGGTATGAAACTGAAGTGTGTACAGAAGATATTGTCAGTATATCTGCCTTAGCTCTACCATCGTGAACACAGGTTAGTGGTTATGGCTATCGGACGTGTGAATTATATGACGTCATTTTCTTCCGGCTGTTCCCACCAAATTCGGGAAACATTAATCTTTCATCCTGTTTATTATTGCAGATAATCTAGATTATTAGATTGGATTAATAAAAAATAGAGAAGCGTTATGATTGTGCTTTTAAAGCTTCGAGTGTCCTACATATTCTCTCCTCAGTTGAGTACGACGAGTTGTGATCACGAAAAGATATCCATAGTTATTATAAAAATGTGTATAAGAAGGCCTATTTAGGTATGTATGCACATTCTACATGGCCTCCGAAACCACTTGACTGATTTCAACCAAACTTTGTAAACGTATCGCTTCTTGTCTAGAAATAATTACTGGGGAATAAGAACCACCTGTCTATCAAGGGTGTAAGAGTGGGGGTGAAAGAGAAGTGTAGGCCTTGATCATATAATCAGATTTTATTCATCCAGCAATTGAGAACTAGAGCAGTTAGTGACATTCAACAAACTTTAGACATAATTTACAGCCCTTACGAAACTTTTTGTAGGTGACATCCTCAACAAAATGATGAAAGAATAAAAGTTTGTCGCTTACTTCATTTTCGCTGTTCATTTTCGCATCAGATAAGACGTTTTAATTTATCACTTGTTTACTGCTAACAGACTCCCGACATATTTTGCACACAGTATTCACATATTCTACCGAATATACTCGGAAAATTACACTCCTGGAAATTGAAATAAGAACACCGTGAATTCATTGTCCCAGGAAGGGCAAACTTTATTGACACATTCCTGGGGTCAGATACATCACATGATCACACTGACAGAACCACAGGCACATAGACACAGGCAATAGAGCATGCACAATGTCGGCACTAGTACAGTGTATATCCACCTTTCGCAGCAATGCAGGCTGCTATTCTCCCATGGAGACGATCGTAGAGATGCTGGATGTAGTCCTGTGGAACGGCTTGCCATGCCATTTCCACCTGGCGCCTCAGTTGGACCAGCGTTCGTGCTGGACGTGCAGAGCGCGTGAGACGACGATTCATCCAGTCCCAAACATGCTCAATGGGGGACAGATCCGGAGATCTTGCTGGCCAGGGTAGTTGACTTACACCTTCTAGAGCACGTTGGGTGGCACGGGATACATGCGGACGTGCATTGTCCTGTTGGAACAGCAAGTTCCCTTGCCGGTCTAGGAATGGTAGAACGATGGGTTCGATGACGGTTTGGATGTACCGTGCACTATTCAGTGTCCCCTCGACGATCACCAGTGGTGTACGGCCAGTGTAGGAGATCGCTCCCCACACCATGATGCCGGGTGTTGGCCCTGTGTGCCTCGGTCGTATGCAGTCCTGATTGTGGCGCTCACCTGCACGGCGCCAAACACGCATACGACCATCATTGGCACCAAGGCAGAAGCGACTCTCATCGCTGAAGACGACACGTCTCCATTCGTCCCTCCATTCACGCCTGTCGCGACACCACTGGAGGCGGGCTGCACGATGTTGGGGCGTGAGCGGAAGACGGCCTAACGGTGTGCGGGACCGTAGCCCAGCTTCATGGAGACGGTTGCGAATGGTCCTCGCCGATACCCCAGGAGCAACAGTGTCCCTAATTTGCTGGGAAGTGGCAGTGCGGTCCCCTACGGCACTGCGTAGGATCCTACGGTCTTGGCGTGCATCCGTGCGTCGCTGCGGTCCGGTCCCAGGTCGACGGGCACGTGCACCTTCCGCCGACCACTGGCGACAACATCGATGTACTGTGGAGACCTCACGCCCCACGTGTTGAGCAATTCGGCGGTACGTCCACACGGCCTCCCGCATGCCCACTATACGCCCTCGCTCAAAGTCCGTCAACTGCACAAACGGTTCACGTCCACGCTGTCGCGGCATGCTACCAGTGTTAAAGACTGCGATGGAGCTCCGTATGCCACGGCAAACTGGCTGACACTGACGGCGGCGGTGCACAAATGCTGCGCAGCTAGCGCCATTCGACGGCCAACACCGCGGTTCCTGGTGTGTCCGCTGTGCCGTGCGTGTGATCATTGCTTGTACAGCCCTCTCGCAGTGTCCGGAGCAAGTATGGTGGATCTGACACACCGGTGTCAATGTGTTCTTTTTTCCATTTCCAGGAGTGTATATCATTGCGCGACACATAATTCAGGATATGTGACGTCATAAATACCGAGACGCATGAAAAGCAGTTGCATCATGCATCACGTTTAAATTTATTATTACCAACCCGCTGAACCGAATGAGATGAAATTTGGTAACGAGAAAGTTGTAATCTTGATTAAGAACATACGCTATTTTAAGAAGTGGTAGTACAAGATACTTAGCGATTTGAAAAATATTACGCGAAATATGGAAAAATGTTTACTCTTTGAAAAAGCTGTTTATTCTTTGAACTTTATTTTCCTTGTGAAAGTGATTTTATGGATAACGCACACTTGTAACAATTCCCGCAAACGTGACGTCATTTTGACGTCACACACAATATCGACGACCGCGTCATCGTCTGTCGACTTTCGTTAGCATTAGATGTGGCTCTCTCACACGATTTCATGCGGGGCTACAGGAGATTTACAAAACCATGTCATTTTCGGAGTGATTTATTATAATTATTGGTATAACAAAATGTCACGTAATTCTTTATTGAGGGTTCATGCCTTCATGTAAGAGTGTTCCCTCAGGAGTGAGTTATTATCGTCAATCATTAATAATTAAGAATGAAGCACACTTGTTTTATAATTTGCAGTGTGCCGTTTCAATATAACGGTGCACTGAAAATTTATCATAAACATATCACCATTATCATGATATGTCAATAACGCATCAACGATACACGTCTCGAAGATACAATATGGTGACCGAGACCGGAGGCCTGTACCGCATAGTTATGTGCTAGCGTAATGAATAACGTCTTAATTTGTGGAGTGGATAGATGCTGAATCGCTTGTCGTTACTTGCTATTCTTTTTCCATGTTAGCGTTGTTAACACGTTCCGTTACTTTCTTGTGAACGTAATACAATATTTTATGCAATAATGGATGTTACTTACATTCAGTCTGTTCCGAGAACGAAGGATGAATTATTATGTGTCTGATTATGCAGGAGCCCAATTTCTGCGAGCGAAACCGCGAAAAAAACATTAACATTCACATCTTCCTTGTCACAAACTCGACAGGAAATCATACAGTTGTCAAAATGACGTCACGTTTGCGGGATTTGTTGTGAAACGAACATTACCCTGCTTTTATTGGTTGGTATGTGATACAGTTCAGTGTACTGAATACAATGCTCACACAGTCTTCAAAGTGTTTAACTCATATTTTACTTTAATAGCACTATTCATAGACGAGCGCTGCCACACATGGCTTCTGTATGCACTGCTCACAGTCGGCAGTGACGCTGCGCATGTCGACGAGTCCTGTGTTGGGACAGCTTGGGAGAAGTGTGAGGAAGGGAGCATATCATGAGCTATTCTTACCCAGACAGACATACACGTAAGGGCTGCCGATTTTATTGCATGTCGCTTACTTACTAAACATCGCTCGTGATAACAAAACTACAGCCAATTTCGGTTGAAAAACTGCGGAAATTATTGTTGGACAACGTGAAATATTACCGCTCGAGCACCTATTGATTCACCAAGTTCAGATAGCCTACAGCTCTATATGGCAACTGTGATGGAGTTGGGTTCCAAGCAGAGAGCTGTTTCATTCTGTTGGCCGGGAAACCAGAACATCGCAGATATTCATAGGAGGCCCTAGAATGTCTATGGAGACCTAGCAGTGAACAAAATCATGGTGAATCGTTGAGGCAGGTGTCTGCAATCATTGTAACAACATCGCGCAAACCTGTCCGATCGTGAATGAGATTTTCACTCTGCAGGGGAGTGTGCGCTGATATGGAACTTCCTGGCAGATTAAAACTGTGTGCCGGACCGGGACTCGAACTCGGGACAATTTATGCGGTATGAAACTGAAGTGTGTACGGAATATACTGTCAGTATATCTGGCTTAGCACTACTATCGTGAACACAGGTTCGTGGTTATGGCTATCGGACGTGTGAATTGTTGGAAGGAAGGAGACGAGGTACTGGCAGAAGTAAAGCTCTGAGCACGGGGCGTGAGTCGTGCTTGGGTAGCTCAGTTGGTAGAGCACTTGCCCACGAAAGGCAAAGGTCCCGAGTTCGAGTCCCGGTCCGGCACTCAGTTTTAATCTGCCAGGAAGTTTCAGTTCTGTCCGATCTTCTTCGTGCCGGCCGGGACACGGGTGTAACTCCTGCAATGTTGGAATTCTGAGTCGAAGCGATCGACGGTTCAGGATCAACTTCGTCTCTGTTGGTAGGGCTGACATACTGGTCCACCAGTTGGGGTACTAAAAGGTTTGTGTACGCTGGGTTCCACGCTGCATAACGGAAGACCTTAAACAGCAACGAAGGGCTACATGTGAAGAATTTCTCGAGCTTTAAGAGGCTGACCGTGACAATTTTTTTTTTTTTTTTTTTTGCTCACAGGCAATGAAACATGGGTTCATCGCTTCGAACCGGAAACAAAACTGCAATCTTTGTAGTGGCATCATACTACCTCTTCTACTTCTGTCACTCTGAAGGGCTTATTCTGTTTGATGTCTTCTTCCCTCATTGTGCAACGATCCACTCTGAAGCGTTCGCACTACCTTCAAGATATAGAGGGAGCGACTTCAGCGTTTTCGTTGCCACAAAAATGCAGTTGAACTTCTTCACGACGACAAAGCAAGGCCTCACACAAGTCTGCGGACCCGAGAGGAGCTCACAGATTTTCATTGGACTTGTCCTCCTCATTCACTGCACGGCCAGGATCTCCCACCTTCCGTGTTACATCTGTTTGGCCCAATGGAGTATGCACTCCGCAGCAAACAGTACGTAGGATGTTGCTCAAATGTGTGTGAATTCGTAATGAACCAAACTGCTGAGGTCATCGGTCCCTAGACTTACACACTACATAAACTAACTTAACGCTAAGGACAACATTCACACCCATACCCGAGGGAGGACTCGAACTTACTGCGGAAGGGGCCTAGTACGTAGATGATGTTGAGGTTATTGATGCTGCAAACGGTTAGTTCCGACGTCGACCAGTAAAGTGATACCACGTGGACATAGAGGTACTCCTAGCAATGTGGTGGTACTAAGCGGAAATAAAGGTCCTCCCAGTAAGGTGACGTAAGTCCGTCGCAATGAACGGAGACTATGCAGAGAAGTATGTTTTTTAGCCAAAAGAATAGGGAACAAGAAAGTGCAATGCAGTTCTGAACATTCTGAATAGAACTAAACCGAGCGAGGTGGCTGAGTGGTTAGCACAGCGGACTCGCAATCGGTAGGACGTCGGTTCAAATCCATGCCCGAGCATATTGATTTCATTTTCCGTGATTTCCCTAAATCGCTTCAGGCAAACGCCGGGGTGGTTCTTTTGGAAGGGCACGGCCAATTTCCTTCTCCATCCTTCCGTAATCCGATGGAGCCAATGACCTCGATGTTTGCTCCCCTCTCCCAGATCAACCAAACCAACCAATAGAATTAACCTGCTTTCAGCATTGCATTACTTAATGAACACCCGTCTTATCTAGGCCTGACGTTATACGTTTTTATTTCCACACGTATGGAATATTAAATTTCCGTATTTCACCAAATGAGTAATTTTGCTTTCTGCTAAATTTCTGATTAAAGTGTTAGAGTAAGTAAGTAATGAGCCCTTTTATGATTGCAAATTGCCATGCATTTTTAATAGGATGTTATTTAGGATTTAGAAATGCTGCATTTCGGTTTTTTTATTTCCTCTGCACCATTTTAACTAGACTGCTAACTTAGCTTTTTGTTAGTGTCCTTATGTTGTAACTGTACAACGACGATCCCCCATGTTTGTCGTTTCCGAAAACTGTTACTGGTTGCACACAACGCCGCTCAGCGCTGTCTGTACTCATCGTGCTGGTAACGTGCAGTGGGCACACTTTTAGCGCCTTGTCATCTGTGGAATTTCTGCCGATGCAAGGAAACATCACTGTGCTCCACACTCTTTCTGCGGTGAGCTTTGGTAAGTTTCATGCCTTTACTGTAAAGGAACCAAAATAAGAGAACGCTCTTCGACGCTGCTCCAAGTTGCTAGCTACGCTGTTCCTGATGATTACCACCATAAGGGCGCCTGAAGCTCCTTGTGGCTGTGTTAATTTGGTTTTGCAGGTAGCATGGTCACTCAGAAAATAAGTTTCGGCGTGATGCTAACTAACATATAGGCAACAGTGCCAACGATATTTCATTTTATTTATAGTAAAAGTCCTACTCGAACTTCCAAAAAGTGAAATACAAGTACTCTCCGAAGAAACGCTGTAATTTTCAAAAAGTTTGCCACTGCACACGTGCGATCCACGACCTTTTACCGCGGATAACCGAATTCAAACGTAACCTTATTTCAGATCTGGCCAATTACAGGAGCCGCGAGGAATATTTTGTTTCATCGAACGTGAACGACTACTGTCAGAAATTTGCTTATTGAAACATTTAACTCACTACCTGTATTTTGTGAAGGGATTAATCAACCATAGCATCTGTAACTACATTCCTGCGTAATTTCCTCCGTTCGCTGAAGGCAAATGCCGTACGCAGATTTGTTTTAGCGCTACTAACTGAGTGTTACACACCTCCGAGCTCTCTTGGAACACCGTCGTTTCATCTACCTTTGTATTTTGTCCCTTGTTTTGGGGTATTCATGGACTCAGATTATAGGAGGAGAAAGTAAGCACTTCGTCCCTTGTTCGTTTGCGTGAGAGTGTCAGTGGACTGTTTAACAAACTCTAGAGGAGGAGTAGGAGATTAATGTTTATCGTCTCGTCCACATTAGAGACGGAGCACAAGCTCGGACGACGGAAGGAAATCGGCCGTCCCTTTCCAAAGAATCTGTCCCGGCATTTGCCTGATGTGATTTAGGGAAATCACGGAAAACCTAATTCAGATTGGCCTGACACGGGTTCGAACGGTCGTCCTACCGAATGCGAGCCCATTGTGCTAACCACAGCGCCACCTCGCCTGGTAACAAACTCGAGAAGGAGAGGCTACAAGAAAGACATTGTGCATCTTGTAGTCTCATTTTCGAATTTCTGAGAAGCAAAGTTCAAAGTGATGAATGATATTACTTCCTCTAATGTGAATGACAGCGCCGGTAAATTTAGAGAAATTTGGTTGATACAGGACTATGCTTCTGGGGGCTGTAACAGGGACTTGGCATAATACCTGCTGATAAGGAACACATATCCGTAAATGTACCGTTTGAAGTTAAGTTCGAAGATGGAATCACACAAACTGAGAAGAGGGCCCCCTTATCAGCGCCCATTTTCGTCCGAAACAACGGCTGAGGGAAACTGGTACGTTCGCAATTGAGAGGGCTGACTGCGGTGCTCCGCGGACGCACCACACCTTCACTTTGAAGAGTTCATCCTTCGTCACGTATGAGAAAACGCAACGAAGAATACTCGATACATAGCCATGGGCTCTCGTAAAGCCCACAACTGCGGGCGTAACGTGCAGCGAGAGATTTGAAAGCGGCGCCAGCTTCAAAGTTATTTTACATCCAGAGGATACATTTGAGGACATCGGTTCCTTATCAAAATTTTCTGCATTAAAGCCGTGTACAATGTCTAGAACCCTATTGTAGGAGTTATGTCATTCCATTTATTTGCTTCCTAACGCTTAAAAATAGCGTTGCTCCAGACGTCAGAACGAAAATGGTTCAGTCGCTACTATTGTCCATCTTGGACTAATATACGGTCTAAACAGTAGATCTTCCTCGTACTCTCACCGAGCACGTGATTCTTTTGTGAGATACGCGGAAGACACATCGTTTTTGATCGCTGTGCCCCTCCATGTCGAGAACTATGCTGGTGAATTACAATAATCGCAGCCTTAGTTGTCCTCAGCTACCGAGCTTTGCCAACAACACTAAACAAATACTCGATTATCACATTCTAAATCAATTACAGATGCGCCACGCAATAATCCTTCCCACTACCATCATACGGGTAATAACGGTCAAATGCTTTCGTGTTGCAAGTAGCCAGTAGTGAACAATTACAGAGAACTTCTAACACGTTTCACGTGTTCCAAATAGAACTAATCGCCTAACAATTGGTTTAACGTTAACATCAGATTTTATTACTGAATCAATGTATGTATATTACAATTTGTAGTCTAATTGTTCTTACCCATACCCTTAACGCGATTTGACTCCCTGCTTCTAAACTTCTCTCTTTTCTTATTATCTTTCATTTGTTCGTTTTTCTACCATATCTGTGTTCAGTTTTGATTTTGTGGTATAGTTCTAGTAAATTAAGTGGATTAATTATCTTATGTGTTGTTATTACCTGACGAAAATTATATACTCGTACGTTCACCGTGTAAAATAGAGGACATAAGAGAGGTTTCAAAGATTCTTATCTAATAATGGAAAGAAACAAAATAGCGGAGTTACGCAACTGAAAAATAGTTTATTTTAGTATCGCGATTGCACAACCATGGATTCTAATGTTAGAGAGGAGTTTTTTTTAGATAACTGTCTCCCAGAACACTTCGATAAGCTAACTAAAAGATATAACTGCAAGTCTACAAGAAAATTTTGTTATTACCGTATCATGTCATTTTAAGTTTCTCCCTGCTGTCATAATTTTCTTTTGCAGCCTAACATCAGGCACTCCTCACATTTCATAGACAATACATCACAGAGAAGAAAAGTAACAGGAGAGGGAAATCGGAGGTTGAAAACGAAAATCCGTAACGAGAGACGTAGTAACACAGCGTTGTGTAGAACGCAAAGGGCATCAGGCGTCTTGATCCTGAAAAGCAAACAGATTTTCGTCTTTACTTGGAAATCTTTGTCGGAGAATGAATATAATAGATGCGGGGAAATACTCGACCTAAAGAAGTAGCCAGAAAGGCAGCCGTAAGCAAACTAATGTAGAGGATAGCGTGCGACAGACAGACGTCTCTGGCATCCGTACTGTGGTTCAGCAACACGGTGCTGCTCCGTTTTCCTTTTCTCTGTCATTTGTTTAGTTAAAGCTAATATTACATTTGTATGCATATGCTGGACTGAATAAAAATACGACACCGCTATTAAACTGGACATGGTCTTAAAGCGTATGCGAGATTGGGTGTTCCCGATGGCGACTCACTCACGCTATGCTGGGCGAGGTTTATGAACTTTCTCCTAGTCGATTTTCATTATTCTAGCGATGTTCGCCATATCCAGGTATTTTCGAAGCGAAGATGTTTATAAATAAATATGGCTCTGAGCACTATGGGACAGCATCTGAGGTCATCAGTCCCCTAGAACTTAGAACTACTGAAACCTAACTAACCTAAGGACATCACACACATCCATGCTCCAGGCAGGATTCGAACCTGCGACCGTAGCAGTCGCGCGGTACCAGACTGAAGCATCTAGAACCGTTCGGCCACTATGGCCGGCGGTGACCTCTTCAGGTCAATCATGATTTATGCTCCCTCGACGTGAACGTGTGATAGCAAACATCCAGCAACAATCGTCGGAAGATCCCAGGCTGGAGGAGAGAGCGTATGGCCTGGGAAAATGGTTTCTTGTCATTCCCTGTGTGATCTCGTCATTCTTGAAGGAACAATGGATCAACACAAGTATGTGTCTACCCTTGAGAACCGTGGCGACGCCTGCATTCACTTTGGTTTCCCTTGGCACTAAGGCCTCTACCAGCAGGACAATGCATCGAGTCACACTGATCACAGCGCACCTGTGTCATTCGAAGAGGATGCGGATGAGTTTACCGTACTCCTTTCGCCACCAAACTGCCCGGATCTGAACGGAGTCAAGGTTCTGTGCGACCAGCTCAATCGGGCAGCTCGCGCCGTGGACCCTCAGCTGCGAAACCTAGCGTACGTAGCTATGCCATTGGAGTCGGCTTGGCTCCACATACCTTTCGGTACCCTCCATAACCTCAATGACGCTTCCTGCATGGCTCGCAGCGCTGCGCGTGGGAAAATGTTGGATATTAAGGTTTCGACATTTGGTCACATTAATGGGACTGGGCAGCGTAGACCACTCTCGCACATTGAAACATATATCCTAACGTCATGAGTTTGACAGAGCACTGAAAGACCTAAGTCGAAACAAGGCCCCCGGAGTAGACAACATTCCATTAGAACTGCTGACAGCCTTGGGAGAGCCAGTCCTGACAAAACTCTACCATCTGGTGAGCAAGATGTATGAGACAGGCGAAATGCCCTCAGACATCAAGAAGAATATAATAATCTCAATCCCAAAGAAAGCAGGTGTTGACACGTGAAAATTCCCGAACTATCAGTTGAATAAGTCACAGCTGCAAAATACTAACGCGAATTCTTTACAGACGAATGGAAAAGCTGGTAGAAGCCGACCTCGGGGAAGATCAGTTTGGATTCCGTAGAAATGTTGGAACACAAGAGGCAATACTGACCTTATGACTGAAACACGTATGTTGTGTGGCGGCGATGGCGAGGCATTGCAGAGTCTCTGACCAGAGAGCTATTTGTCGTTCCTAGTCTGCGCTTGACCGCGCGAGAGTTGCGAGCAGCAGTCTGTGGGTAGTCTGTCGGCAGTGCAGTTGTCTGTTGCACTCTGTCGATAGCAGTAGTCGAGTTCAGTTGCGAATGGCAGTCTGTTAGCACTAGTAGTCGAGTACGGTCGCGAGCGGGACGCAGTCGCAGGCGTCGACATGGGTCTCTGGTCAAGATGCTGAATGAGGTATATTGTTAATTAAGGTAACCAAACTGCATTGCGCACATCAGATAATTTAAAGTTTATTCATTGTAATTAATTTTGAACAACTGCCCCAATAATAATTTTGATTTCAAAGCAATTTTTTTAACAAAAGAACTATTTAATTGAACGAACGATTTCCTTCCATTTCCTTTAAAGGAAAGTTTCAGTTAAATTTCAAAAAAAAAAAAATAATAATACTTGCAATGCATTTCCTCCAAGCCGCGCCCAACAATAAGAGCAGAACTTTGACATGCAGTTTCAATGAGGTAAGAAATTAATTCTGATGTTTTGCACAGGGCCAAAGACCGATATTTCGGTTTAATTGAGTTATAATTATCGCTGAACTTTCATTGTCATTAAATTATCTTTCATTATTTTTGTGGAAGCTTGCACGTTGAGTCAGATTGCGAGTCAAACATTTAATTGTCAGAGTCAGTACATTTCATGCAGGGAGGTTACACTTGGCGACACCCAGTCCAGGATCGTATTTCGTTGAGAATCTTTTGAAAAACAGTCAGATATCTGCTCTTATTTGCTTAGATATAATTAGGATTTGGCGCAAAACTTTTACTAATTTTGTGACTTTCTTTCCTCAGATCATCGGCAATTCGTTACTCTGTTGTATTTGTGTGTTGCTTTTGTATTTGTGCTTATTTCTTTTGTGAATAATTGTGACTGTTGTAAAAACGCCGCGAAAGACTGTGAATAGTGTATCGCGAGGTATTATGAACGAAATAAGCGAATTAAATAACTTCACCAGTAGTACTAGTGACACGCAGTGTAATGATGACAATCCTGCGTTCACTGACAATCAATGCGTTCCAACCACTAATGATGACTTTTGTCTTAATGATGAACAAACGAACTCGGTTATGTCCTCTGTTGATTTGACGACAATCGATGACGCGGGACGCTCTCTTGTAATGAGCGCTGCCCAGCCTAACACAACCGGTTTACTAAATTTACGTGAGGAACACACAAATTTGTCTAATGAAAATGAACAGGATACACTAAGTACGACGGATTTATTTAATTCCGAAATAGTGTCTGACAGTGTACATCCGACTGATAATCCTTTTTGTAAATTGCAGACAATTGCAGGTACACCACTAAACAGCACTGAGAATAGAAATGCTAATTTTGGCTCGGATCAAATTATGGCACTATTGCTGTAACGAGTTAACCAAATTATTGAAAAACAAGACAACCTCAGTGAGGGTAACAAACAACAGAGTGAAGATCTCAAACAACTTAGTGAACAGAACAAACAGCTTAATGAAAAATTAGACAACAATTCCAGGCAGCTTAGTGAACAAATTAGAGCCGTTGCCGCGCAGTGTCATGACACTAAGGAACAGTTACGCGAGGAAATTGAGGCTTGTTCAAAGAAAGTAGCGAAGAAATTAGGTCTGTTGCGCAAGAATTAAGGGAAATGCAAACAGCCGCAGCAGAAACACTTAGAGCGGAAATTAGTACAGTCGCTAAACAATGCTCTGAAAAAGCTACACAATTACGCGACGAGTTTAAAACAATGACAGCAGAACTTTCGCGCACAATGGATGAAAAGATAGACGCGAAATTTGAGCAAGAAAACTCTCAAATTAACGAACGTCTTAGTCTTCACATACAAAACAGTGATACGCGTTTCCGCAAATTTATTCAGGATCAAAATAAAGTCAAACGTCAAGTCATGGAAACAATCACTGCACAGAGACAAGAAGACAAACGTAAAATGTTTGCAAAGGCAAAAACATATGTAGACAACAATATCGCTACAGTGTCGGACAAAATTAATACTATCGAACAGTCGAACACAGAATTACGTGACGAAATTTCTGATCTTAAATCGAAAACAGACACATACACAACAGATTTTCAGACAGTGACAGATAGACTCAAACAATTAGAACTAACACAGGATTCCGATGTAATTCAAGCTGACGTTAAAAAACTGAACGAAACTACACGTAAGTTGCAAAAACAGATTAATGCGTCTGATTCTAAAACCGATGATCAGGATAAATTCTGACTGAAAAATGTGATGAATTGGCCAGTCGTATTGACGTCATTGAAAGTAATAATGACAGCAAATCAGACGATACTTCACCGGTTTCACTTAATCAAACACCTGAATTTCAAAATCTACAGCAGACAATTAATGAGATCGATTCATCTAATAACACCTTGCATAGAAAATTGTCAAGTTTACAGCAAGAGGTAGCAGAGATAAAAAGTATTTCAGTTAATAGCACATCACAGCAGACGCCACTTCGCGAACATCTGTCAGACTCGCGCAACGCGTATAATTTGGGTAATCTACAGAGAGTACGGGACTTAGATTCCGAACAACCACAGTTCAACAGATTCTCTTACAATCCTCAACCTGTTCCATCACACAGAGACGATAATTTTGATTACAAACATTTTCTGTCAGTGAGAAAGTTTAAAGTGTTTAAAAACGACAGAACACAGATTCACCCACTGGATTGGATACAACAGTTTAGCTTTGCTTTTCCACCGACTTGGCCCGTAACACACAAACTTGAATTTATTTGCAGCTTTTTGGAAGGCGAACCGGCAACTCGTATGAGACCGATCGCGAGGCAATGTTACTCGGTAGAAGAATTTCGGAATGCCTTTCTGTCAGCATACTGGTCAAGGACGACACAGCGCGGTATTAAAGATCAATTAATTAGTTTACCAAATTATGAAAACACAAATTTTCCCAATGTGACGCAATTTTTTGAGCACATGGTCCAACAAAACCAGTACCTAAGTGAACCGTACAGTGAATCTGCACTCATTCAATTATGTATCTCTAAATTACCACGGTCATTGAGAGTTTCACTTCTAACGGGTCAACAAAAAGAAAATATTTCAGCATTCAGAGATCTGTTACAGCTTTTAGAAGTGCAGCAATCTGATTATTCTTTCGTAAACAAAAATTTTTCATATAACAACCAAGGCCAACAGACGTACAGTAATTATGATCAGACACGTAATTTTAATAGGAAAGGTAACAGACGCTTTAGGAATGACAATCACCAGAACTTTAATAGCAGACAAAATTTTGATTATCAATATCGTCAAAATTTTCAGCAACAGGAACCACATTTTAGCAACAACAGAGGTTTTCCACAACAACAGCAACAAAACCAGCCGGTTAGCATACCTAAACAACAATGTAATGCACAAGGTCAACCTAACTTTAACGTTTGGCCGCGTGAACGTATAGTCCCTGGTATAGCCAATAGTAACGCACGGCAGCAAAGGAACAACTACGTACAGAAAACACAGTATTTCAATTCCTATCGCAATGCACCGTATAGGAATGACTATTACGACAGACGTAAAAATAATGAGGACAATTTTCAGCGTACATCTAACAACAGTCGGTCATACCAACAGCAAAATTATCGAAACTTCCTGGCAGATTAAAACTGTGTGCCCGACCGAGACCCGAACTCGGGACCTTTGCCTTTCGCGGGCAAGTGCTCTACCATCTGAGCTACCGAAGCACGACTCACGCCCGGTACTCACAGCTTTAGTTCTGCCTGTATCTCGTCTCCTACCTTCCAAACTTTACAGAAGCTCTCCTGCGAACCTTGCAGAACTAGCACTCCTGAAAGAAGGGATATAGCGGAGACATGGCTTAGCCATTCTGGAAACATCCCCCAGGCTGTGGCTAAGCCATGTCTCCGCTATATCCTTTCTTTCAGGAGTGCTAGTTCTGCAAGGTTCGCAGGAGAGCTTCTGTAAAGTTTGGAAGGTAGGAGACGAGATACTGGCAGAAGTAAAGCTGTGAGTACCGGGCGTGAGTCGTGCTTCGGTAGCTCAGATGGTAGAGCACTTGCCCGCGAAAGGCAAAGGCCCCGAGTTCGAGTCTCGGTCGGGCACACAGTTTTAATCTGCCAGGAAGTTTCATATCAGCGCACACTCCGCTGCAGAGTGGAAATCTCATTCAGCAAAATTATCCACAAGAACATATTCTCATGAATGAACCGGACAGTAGGTATCATCCAGAGCGTAACACGTCTGGAAGAAGTAATAGAACTGTTCAAATAGTAGAAATGCCCCAACATCCTCCTGATAATAATAACACGTCAGATAGAATCTGACTAGATACTGTACAGATCGCATCTTCCAGTAACACAAGCACTACCTTAGACACGCAAAATGTTGTTCACGAAAATGTAATTACTTTTGACGATATCAGAGACACTCTCTTGCAGGAAAGACCATTTGTTCAGAAAACTATTTCACATCCTGTTATCGAAATTAAAATTGGTTCATCGAAATTTTCAGCAGTAATCGATTCCGGATCACCTATATCAGTAATAAATGAAGAAACTTTTAACGAGTGTAACAAAGAGAATACCTATCCGACATTACCTTTAGGCAAAACAAAAGTGAAGGGAGCAGTATCGAGTAAAGGAGTAGACGTTAAATTACAGACGCATTTATCATTTTGTATTGGAGGTCATACTTTCCACTTAAATTTTTGGATTGTTCCTTTATTGACAACAGACGTTATTTTAGGTACTAATTTGCTGGTACAACACGACGCAGTTATTGATTTTCAAAATTCCTATTTAATGCTAAAGGATGAAAATGTACAATTGGCTTTAGAATTTCAGCACTCTTTATCTGCGGAAGAACAAACAATTAATCGCACAGAGGTCATTTCCGCAACGCGTAACATAGACTGTAATTCCACATTGTTCACAGATACGTATGTGCATAACTATAATACTCCAGATGAAGCCGACTATGACGTAATGCAGATGATTTGTGATAAGGTTAAACAAAGCAGTGCAAATACAGACGACGAACGAACGCAACTACACAAAATTCTTTTACAACAAGCTCCAGTTTTCGACAACATTCCTGGTACTATGTCCGGTTTTATGTATGAATTTCAGGTGAAACAGCACGAGACATTTAAAGCCAAGCATTATCCCATTCCGTATATTCATAGAGAACAGGTTAAAAAAGAGTTGCACGATATGCTTGACCAAGGAATTATAGAGCCAGCAGTTAGTCCGTACATAAACCCGCTACATATTGTTAAGAAAAAAGATGGGTCACTTCGCCTTGTACTTGATTCACGTCACATCAATGACATAATTATTAATGAAACAGATCGACCACAGACATTAGAGGAACCTCTACAGAAATTTCACGGTACAGCTATTTATTCCACATTAGATTTGAAATCAGGATTTTGGCAAATTCAACTTCATCCGAATTGCAGAAAATACACAGCTTTCCTCTGTTTTGGTGACTGTTATCAATTTTGTAAATTACCGTTCGGCTTAACTATTTCTTCCGCAGCTTTTATTCGCGGTTTGAACACTATACTTCCGACAGAACTTAAAGACAGAATTACGACGTACGTAGACGACATTCTTACCGCAGAAGCTAACTGGACTGAACACAATCTGATTTTAGAACGACTGTTGCAAACTTTCCATGCACAAGGACTCACGGTTAATCTCAGTAAATCGCACTTTGGCAAAACTTCTATAAAATTTCTTGGACACGTAATTTCAGCAGAAGGCATTGCGCCCGACCCGGAAAAACTTCAAGCTTTACGTGACATTACTGTTCCTACAACGAAAAAGCAACTACGCAGTTTTTTGGGCTTAATTAACTTTTTTCGTAAATTTATTCATCATTCTGCTTTAGACACACCTAGATTATGCCAATTAACAGGTAAAAACACTATTTGGTCATGGGATAAGCAAGCACACTCTGAATTCGTGAACCTGAAACATGCTTTGTTGAATGCTCCACTTTTATCGCACCCACATCTTACCAGAAATTTTTCCATTGCCACCGACAGTTCCAACACCGCTTTAGGCGTACATATTTTTCAGGAAATTGAAGAAGATGGATCAACAGTAATTAAAAAAATCGCATTTGCAAGCCGCATTTTGTCACCTGCTGAACGAAATTATTCCGTCACAGAATTGGAAACGTTATGTGTTGTATGGGCTTTTACGAGATTTAGGCATTTTCTTTATGGAAGACACACCACCGTTTACACAGACCATAGAGCTATACAATTCTTACTTTCAGCTAAATTTACTCACGACAGACTAAGCAGATGGAAACTTTATTTGCAGGAATTTAATTTCACGATTGTTCACATTCCCGGCACACAAAATGTTATAGCAGACGCACTATCGCTTTCTCTCAGCAACAATCAGCAAGACGTAGCAACCAACTCCTGCAAAGCAAATTTCAGCGTTATGTACATTCAGCAAGTTGCATTTGAAAATTTTATTTCATCGTCATTACAGGACATAGCACAAGAGCAAAGTAAAGACAATGTGTGGAAAGAAATTAAACACCTTTGGCAAGATAAGAGTAATGTTACGATTAGGAACCACTACACTGTACGCAATGACATTCTGTTTCGCCGCTCTCATCCTGACAGCAACAATTGGTTATTATGCATTCCTGACGAACTGATTAACAAATTAATTTGGTACACTCATTTGAGTTACGCACATTACGGAGCAAGAAAATGTTTTCTTATACTGAGACAGAACTGTTATTTTACCAACATGGAGAAACGTATACGACGAGTTTTAGCGTCATGTAAAATTTGCCAGAAAGCTAAGTCAGACACCACTTCACATATTCCTCCATTATATCCCATTGTACCTGTTAAATTAAGACATATGGCCGCTGTAGACATTTTTGGTCCGATTCCGAGAACTAACAGAGGTTTTTGCTACATATTTGTCGCTGTTGAGCTCACTTCAAAATTTGTTACTTTCACTCTGTTACGCAAAGCTACAGCTAAAACTGTTTCGAAAGCATTTGTAAAACATTTTCTATTTCATGTAGGGCATGTGTTGAAAGTAATTTCCGATAATGGATCACAATTTCGATCTGCTATATGGACACGCATGTTACGAGCTAGAAACATTTCTCCGATCTATATATCCAAGTACCACGCTTCTTCGAACCCTTGTGAACGATTAATGAAAGAAATTGGTAAACTGTGTAGAATATACTGCCACAAAAGACACATTAATTGGGATACACACATATTCTCATTCCAAGATGTAATTAATTCCATTCCAAATGAATCCACTATGCTATCTCCGTCTGTTATACTGAAAAACGTTGAACCACCAAACAAAATTAAAGAATTAGTAAACTTCCCTACCTGTCGTCGACTAAGACACCACGAAATAATTGACATTGCGCTGAACAACGTCAAACGTACCGCAGAGCGCCGGAGAAGACAGCAAAAACAGGTTTGTACACGCCGAGACTTTCACATTGGACAGAAGATATTAGTACGAACACACTATTTATCCAGCAAATTAAAAGGTAAGTGCAGTAAATTTGAACTTCTATACGCAGGTCCATATCGGATTCGCAGCATTCCTCACCCCAATGTTGTACACGTCGAAACTTTGAGAACCAAAAAATCGATAGGCAATCACCATAACTCCAATGTTAAACCGTTTATTGAATGAACATACTTTAGGATATATCACACTGTAATACATTTTCCAGATATTTATGTGAACAATTATTGATGATTATCGTATTTTTTCTTGGCAAGTGCCCGGCAAGGTAAGGTTAGCAGGTCGCTTTTCTTGTCGTTACACATCAGACCGTGCACATTTTTCCATTTTTTATGTATGTACAATTGTTTTCATGTTTTGTTTGTATGCACTATGAAATAGTTAAGATATAACACACACCAGTTGACTTTGACATTTTTTGCCTTTTGACATCTCAAGATCGTGACTGTTTTACATTTTTCTTTTTGCTGCTGCATTGTGATATTCTCTGTACATTTTTGCCTTTGAACACTGTCTATGCTTTTGAAATATTACGTTTTCTGTCGTGTTATGCTGTATGCTTAATTGTGTTACCTTAAACCAGTCATTATTTAGTGAGTACATGAAGTAAATGCACGATATTAATCTCTGTATCATTTTCAAAAAAAAATAACGTGTAAAGGAAATAAATTACACAGAAATGGGAACTTCACCTACGGAATGATCGAAAGAAGATGCAATAACTTTATGAGGAAGAGTAAATGGATCAGGATTAACAAGCATTAACAAGAATATACTATACACATCGTAGAATAGCAGTCTTAACTAATTTTTTCTTTCAGAATACAAGGTGACTGATGCAAGCTGTCAGACAGAACTACACATCTTAGTTTGAAGTGATGAAATATGCCAGAGATAAGGAATAGTTGTGTAATGAATAATGAAGTGATTTTTTTTGCAGATGATAATGAATGCTGATGAATAATGATGAAGAGTATGATACTATGAATAATGAAGTTTTTCTTTACAGGTGATGATAATAATGAAGTTATGATAATATGGATAATGAAGTTTTTCTTTACGGATGAGGATGATGTTGAAGTTTATGTGTTTATGCTATGTAGTTATTTAAGTATTTGTTGCAGTTCGTGTTGACAGCAGGTGTTATATTGCATAGTATAATGACTGAAGGTTTTGGAAAGGACAGCTATGGAACACATTTTTTACACACATTTCACTACCTGTTAATTCGAAGTTCACTACTTTTCAGCATAAAATGCATTTCTCTTTTCAGCTTAATAATCCATTTTTTAATATATGTTTTGCAGGAGACATTATTTATGAGATTAATGTGCTATAAACAGTTGTTCATTAAATCTATGAATGTGATTACATATACTCTACTTGTTTCATAAATTTGCCACAGCTGACTTATGACGGATGACGTTACACATTTTCATTTATACCAACAAACCAGAAACAAATATTTTTCTTCTTGCTTTCCCTTATAATTACCCAAAGCAATGCATTGCTAACTATCTAGCACAAAAAAAAATGTATTACCAGTCCCAAATAATGTTACTAGTTTAAGAGAATTCTGAATAATACTGATCAGCTCTGAACAGTATGTCACTTCAGTAATGACTTCTTAATGATACAAAAAAAATATATATATAAAATAATGCTTTGTACCTGGCTAATAACTGCCACTGTTTATTGTAATGAGACTACTTATAATGCCCATGATTATTAATGCTATGACTGTAATTAACTGATTTTTAATAATGACTTCTTAATGATCTGAATAATACTGAATGATGAACAACGTTTTATACTATTCAATACTTGCTGGCCACTGAGTGCCAATAATTAATATAACTAGATGAATTATGACATTTCATATTTTGCTAACTGGCCACTGAGTGCCAATAATTAATGTCACTAAATGAATTATGTTATTAATTATGCCATTAATTAGCTCCTGTTTTCAATGATGATTTTTCATGTTCTATAACTGGCCACTGAGTGCCAATAATTAATGTCACTAAATGAATTATGTTAATAATTAATTATGTTATTAATTATGCCATTAATTTGTTCCTGTTTTCAATGATGACCTTTCATGTTCAATAACTGGCCACTGAGTGCCGATAATTAACGTAACTAAATGAATCAGCTCTTGTTTTCAATGATGACTTTTCATGGTAACTGGCCAATGAGTGCCAATAATTTGTATAACTCAATGTATTATGTTAATGCTAGGCCAATAATTGACTCTCCTTTTCAATGAAGAATTCTGATGAACATTATTCTGTCATACTAAATATGCTTTGTAACTGGCCAAAGACTGCCGCTGTTTATTGTAATACGATTACCCATGATGGCAATAATTTAATTTTATGAACATTATTCTGTAATACTAAATACATGGTACAGAAATGTTCAATAACTAGGCTATGAATGCCGCAAACTACTAATGTAATTCCTAATGAAGACTAGTATGTGACGTAATGTCCTTCACCTTCTGACCTCACTACCCTGAATTACTGCAATATCCATTTGTCCTGTACATCCTCCTGATCATGGAGCACTATATTTGATTTTTGCACTAATTCTACGTTGGTGTGCCTTGTAAGAGCGTGGTGTTGACACGACATGCTGTCCACCACCGTGAGCGATGGAGACGTTATTATGGTCCCACTGTTTGGTGTACCTGATGTACCGCAAAAACGATAACATGGAAGATTACTACGACATTTCAGTGTCTTGGCTACGCTGATAAATACTAATGGAAGAAGAACTTCAAATTGTGTCACTTGGTGTTGTACTTCTGTGGAAAGATATGGACTTTCAGAGCAGCTATGTGCAATCTAATGTGCTACAACCATGATGCAATCCTTCCCTTTCCTATCCTAATTCTTGTAACACAGCAAAAAAACATTTTTTTTGCTAACAAGATTTGTATTCATGACCTATACATTTTTTTGATTTGATGATATGTTCTAAACTACAGTACATGTGCACTTATGTCATGTGTTAATATGTTTTCTACTGAACTTCAGTGTCTGTGCACTTTTCTCATTTTTCAATATGATTTGTACTCATTCTGTATACATTTTGTGATTTCCTGATATGTTTAATACTTCCGTGCGTATGCACTTATGTCATTTGTTACTTATTGTATATACATTTCCTCATTTGCTGATATGTTCTGAACTGCAGTGCATGTGCACTCATGTCACTTGTCAACATGATTTTTTGCCATTCTGTTTATTTGTTCTGAAAATGCTAAAGAGTTATTCAGTGCGTGTGCACTTTTGTTATCTATCAAATAATTTGTATATACATTTTTCTGATTTGCTAATATGTTTTGGACTCACATTTTATCATTGTCTAATATGTTTTGTACTCGGTGCACATGCACCACATTTAATTCATGTACTATATCTGTATATATGCTGTAACTATAAAGTTAATTAGTTAAAAAAAAATTTCTTGCGATGGCAAGTCCAAATGACTCACCATCGCTGCCAAATTTTTGCCCCCCCCCCCCCCCCCAGTGGAGGGTTATGAAACACGTATGTTGTGTGGCGGCGATGGCGAGGCATTGCAGAGTCTCTGACCAGAGAGCTATTTGTCGTTCCTAGTCTGCGCTTGAGCGCGCGAGAGTTGCGAGCAGTAGTCTGTGGGTAGTCTGTCGGCAGTGCAGTTGTCTGTTGCACTCTGTCGGTAGCAGTAGTCGAGTTCAGTTGCGAATGGCACTCTGTTAGCATTAGTAGTCGAGTACGGTCGCGAGCGGGACGCAGTCGCAGGCGTCGACATGGGTCTCTGGTCAAGATGCTTCATGAGGTATAATGTTAATTAAGGTAACCAAGCTGCATTGCGCACATCAGATAATTTAAAGTTTATTCATTGCAATTAATTTTCAACAACTGCCCCAATAATAATTTTGATTTCAAAGCAATTTTTTTAACAAAAGAACTATTTAATTGAACGAACGATTTCCTTCCATTTCCTTTAAAGGAAAGTTTCAGTTAAATTTCAAAAAAAAAAAAAAATAATAATACTTGCAATGCATTTCCTCCAAGCCGCGCCCAACAATAAGAGCAGAACTTTGACATGCAGTTTCAATGAGGTAAGAAATTAATTCTGATTTTTTGCACAGGGCCAAAGACCGATATTTCGGTTTAATTGAGTTATCATTATCGCTGAAATTTCATTGTCATTAAATTATCTTTCATTATTTTTGTGGGAGCTTGCACGTTGAGTCAGATTGCGAGTCAAACATTTAATTGTCATAGTCAGTACATTTCATGCAGGGAGGTTACATGACTTATCTTAGAAGAAAGATTAAGGGAAGGCAAAGCTACGTTTCCTGCATTTGTAGACTTGGAGAAACCTTTTGAAAATGTTGACTGGAATACTCTCTTTCAAATTGTAAAGGTGGCAGGGGTAAAATACAGGGAGCGAAAGGCTATTTACAATTTGCACAAAAACCAGGTTGTAGTTATAAGAGTCGAGGGGCACGAAAGGAAGCAGTGGTTGGGAAGGGAGTGAGACAGGGGTGTAGCCTCTCCCCTATGTTATTCAATCTGTATATTGAGCAAGCAGTAAAGGAAACAAAAGAAAAGTTCGGAGTAGGCATTAAAATCTATGGAGAAGAAATAAAAACTTTGAGGTTCGCCTATGATATTGTAATTCTGTCAGAGACAGCAAAGGACTTGGAAGAGCAGTTGAATGGAATGGTCAGTGTCTTGAAAGGAGGGTGTAAGATGAACATCAACAAAATCAAAACGAGGATAATGGAATGTAGTGGAATTACGTCGAGTGATGGTGAGGGAATGAGATTAGGAAATGAGACACTTAAAGTAGTAAAGGAGTTTTGCTGTTTGGGGAGCAAAATAACTGATGATGGTCGAAGTAGAGAGGATATAAAATGTAGGCTGGCAATGGGAAGGAAAGCGTTTGTGAAGAAGAAAAATTTGATAACATCGAGTATAGATTTAAATGTCATGAAGTCGTTTCTGAAAGTATTTGTATGGAATGTAGCCATGTATGGAAGTGAAACATAGACGATAAATAGTTTGGACAAGAAGAGAAGAGAAGCTTTTGAAATGTGGTGTTACAGAAGATTGCTGAAGATCAGATGGGTAGATCACATAACTAATGAGGAGGTATTGAATAGAACTGGGGAGAAGAGGAGTTTGTGGCACAATTTGACAAGAAGAAGGGATCGGTTGGTAGGACATGTTCTGAGGCATCAAGGAATCACAAATTTAGCATTGGAGGGCAGCGTGGAGGGTAAAAATCGTAGAGGGAGACCAAGAGATGAATACACTAAGCAGATTCAGAAGGATGTAGGTTACAGTAAGTACTGGGAGATGATGGAGCTTGCAGAGGATAGAGTAGCATGGAGAGCTGCATCAAACCAGTCTCAGGACTGAAGACAACAGCAACAACAAATGATGGTTGTGGTCAGCGGGTTTTCGAACTTTTGATTTTTGCGTGTTAAAGCACTTTTAGTTTATAATTACCTACTTAATGATACTGAAATGCTGACGTAAAATCTATTCTGTCTTTCAGGCATGATGTTCCACGATACATGTCCACAACGGATGAAAGAAAGTGATCGCTGTCGAGGAAAAGTTTGAAAATTTGTCTGAGATGGAGGATAAACTTACCCCAGCACTCAGTCTATTCTTCTTAAATGTAAAGCCACTAGTCCTTGGCCTTTGGGATGGAAACTACCCCTAAAAGGTAGAAGAATCATAATCAGCAACGGCTTGAGATGGTAGAAGGTAATGAAAACCACAGCATTAAAGAGGTAGAATGTGTAAACACATGATATATGGCCTGTAATCGAAAATTTTCATGCTGATTTCTCCATTACCAAAAGATTCATGATTGGTCCCCCGCTGGGTTCTCCGGGAGAGGACTGCCAACACGGAGGTGGCCATGCAGAAACATAACATAGTATGATTCGGAGTGTGGAATGTCAGAGTTTTGAACATAGCATGGAAGTTAGAAATTTATGCAAACGGAGGGAAATACAAAGGCTCAGTCTAAATTATGCTTGTCAGTGAAGAGAAATGGAAAGAACATAAAGATTTCTGGTCGGACGAATGTACTTAATATGAACAGTAGCAGGGAATGACATAACGGGTGCAGGGTTCGAAATTAGTTGATAGGCGGACAGAGTGTTACTGCGAAAAGTTCACTGATACGGATCTTCTCGTCAGAATGGACACCGAAACAATACCGACAGCTTTAGTACTGGTATACATGCTGAGGTGTCAATAGAGGGACGGGGATTAGTGATGATGATGTTATCATAGCGACGATGGTCACTAAAATTAATAAATTCACAAGAAGACCGTGAGAACATTTTTCCTGGAAAAAGCAGATAAGCAGTTGTTAGCATCCCAATTGCATATTGAATGTACATCACCTTTTTTCCAGTGCGATGTACGTAGAGAGATTACCGGCAAAGTATGAAACGATTGTGAACTGCGGTCTGGAGATGTGTGAGTCAAGTAAGTGGATTGAAGATGCAAAAGACCCACCGTGGTGTAATAATGATATTCGGTAAATGATGAAGGAACAGAAATTTCTGCACTGTCGGTTCAAAAAAGAACGCGTAATTATCGACAGTCGAAAGTTAACAGGAATCCATGTGTACGAAAGAAGAGCAATGCCCGAAGCATAGAACTTTCACCATCAAATCTCAGCGAAAGATCTTGCGAAGACCCTGAGAAAAATTCTGGTCGTGATTAAATCACTAAACAAGTCGAGGACTTGTATCCAGTTACTCGTTGACTATCTGTGGTGGCAATAAAAGACAGAAAAAGGTAAGTGGAAGTTTTAAAGTTCACGTTTAAGAAATTATGCAAGCAGGAGTTCGTACAAACATGCCTTCGTTTGACTGTGGTACCAACTCACGCATGGCCGCCGTAGAAACAGGCATCCTGGGCCTAGAGGAGCTTCCAAAGGACGCCAGAACCATATGAAATCTTGGTTCGGTTTTACAGAGAGTACTCTGTGGCATTTGGCCTTACTTAACTTGCATTTATCGCCAATCTCACGCACAGCGCGAAGTCTCAAGCGGATGGAAGAAAGATCAGGTGACTCCTGTACACAGGGTGGTGGCAAATAGTCAGAAAATCCTGTAAGATTTATGAAAACATCGGTAAATTGCGCCGTTTTCGAGTTAGTTAGCACTGAAGTTAGGCACCCTTACTGGGTTTTCACATCACGCCCGGGTTCCCGGGTTCGATTCCCGGCGGGGTCAGGGATTTTCTCTGCCTCGTGATGGCTGGGTGTTGTGTGTTGTCCTTAGGTTAGTTAGGTTTAAGTAGTTCTAAGTTCTAGGGGACTGATGACCATCGATGTTAAGTCCCATAGTGCTCAGAGCCATCCAACACACTGGGTTTTCACACTGTTTCGGACCACGCAATCTAAGAAAAGTATAAGAACGGACCCACAAATATTTACAGACCAGTATCCTTAACAGTCGTCTGTTGCAGACAATAAATTTTCTTTAAAAAAAGTCCACAAACATGCACTGATTCAGAAATCACCGCTAATGCGAAACCCAGCTAACCCACTGCGATATACTGCGAAGCAAGAACGAAGAGCAACAGGCAGTTCCATATTCTTAGATATCTGGAAAGCGCTAAACGCGATGCACCGTTACAGGCTGTTGACGGACGCTCAAGCATGTGTACTCGCCTCCGAGATATGTGTCTCGAAGACTTTTCAAATAATGGAAGCCATTATTTTGTCGTTAATGTCGAGTGCTCATCACAGACAAGGGTATTGTCAGGAGTGCCCATGCGAAGTGTCATAGGATGATAGGAGCGCTCTCTCTCTCTCTCTCTCTCTCTCTCACACTCTCTCTCTCTCTCTCTCTCTCTCTCTCTCTCTCTCTCTCTCTCTCTCTCTCTATATATATATATATATATATATATATATATATATATATAATTGTCTACAGTTCAGAGATACGTTTGATGCAGCTCTCTATGATATTCTGTCCTGCGCAAGCTTCTGCAACCTACATACTTCTGAATCTGCTTAGTGCATTCATCTCTTCGTCTCCCTCTACGATTTTTACCCTCCGCGCCTCCACGCTACCCTCCAATACTGAATTGGTGACCCCTCGATGCCTCAGAACGTGTCCCACCTACCGGTCCCTTCTTCTACTGACGTTGTCCTACAAATTCCTCTTCTCTCCAATTCTATTCAGTATGTCCTCATTAGTTACGTGATCTACCCGTCTAATCTTCAGAATTCTTCTGTAGCACCACATTTCGAAAGCTTCTATTCTCTTCTTGTCTAAACTATTTTCGTCCGTGTTTCGCTTCTATACACGGCTGCACTCCATGCAAATACTAATAGAAAAGACTTCCAGATACTTAAATCTATACTCGATGTTAACGAATTTCTCTTCTTCAGAAACGCTTTCCTTTCCACAGCCAGTCCACATTTTATATCTTTCCTACTTCGACAGTAATCAGTTTTTTTGCTTCCCAAATAGCGAAACTCATTTACTACTTTAAGTGTCTCATTTCGAAATCTGATTCCCTCAGCATCACCTGCTTTAATTCGACTACTTTCCATTATCGTCGCCTTGCTTTTCTAGACGTTCAGCTTATGTCCTCCTTTCAAGACACGGTGCATTCCATTCAACTGCTCTTACAGATACTTTGCTGCCTCTCACAAAATTACAATATCATTGGCCAACTTCAAAGTTTTTATTTCTTCTCAATCGATTTTAATTTCTACTCCAAATTTTTCTTTTGTTTACTTTACTGCTTGCTCAGTATACAGATTGAATAACATCGCGGATAGGCTACAGCCCTGTCTCACTCCCTTGCGAACCACTACTTGTCTTTCATGCCCTCGACTCTTATAACTGCCATCTGGTTTTTGTACAATTTGTAAATAGCCTTTTGCTCTCTGTATTTGACCCCTGCCACCTTCAGAATTTGCAGAGTTTGAAAGAGAGTATTCCAGCCAACATTGTAAGAAGCTTTATCTAAGTCTACGATTGCCTTTCCTTAATCTATTTTCTAATATAAGTCGTAGCGTAAGTATTGCCTCAAGTGTTCCAACATTTCTACGGAATTCAAACTAATGGTCCCGAGGTCAGCTTCTACTAGTTTTTCCTTTCGTCTGTAAAGAATTCGTGTCAGTATTTTGGGATTGGAATTATGATAATCTTCTTGAAGTCTGAGGGTATTTCGTCTGTCTCATACGTATTGCTTACCAGCTGGTAGAGTCTTGTCAGGGCTGGCTCTCCCAAGGTTATCAGTAGTTTTAATTCAATGTTGTATACTCCCGAGGCCTCGTTTAGACTTTGGTCTTTCAGTGCTCTATCATATTCTTCACGCAGTATCATATCTCTCATTTCATCTTCATCTACGTCCTCTTCTATTTCCATAAAACTGTCGTCAAGTACATCGCCCTTCTATACACGCTCTATGTACTTCTTCCACTTTCCTGCTTTCCTTATAACTGGTTTTCCATCGGAGCTCTTAATATTCATGCAAGTGGTTCTCTTCTCTCCAAAGGACTCTTCAATTTTCCTGTAAGCAGTATCTATCTTACCCCTAGTGATATATGCCTCTACATCCTTACATCTGTCCACTAACCATCCCTGCTTAGCAATTTTGCACTTACTGTCGATCTCATTTTTGAGAGGTTCGTATTCCTTTTTGCCTGATCTATTTACTGCATTTTTGTATTTTCTCCTTTCATCAATTAAATTCAATATCTCTTCCCCAAGGAATTATACTAGCCCTTGTCTTTATGCTTACTTGATCCTCTGCTGCTGTCACTATTTCATCTGTCAAAGTTACAAATTCTTCTTCTTGGGTATTTCTTTCTCCAATTCTTGTGAAACATTCCCTAATGTTCTCTCTGAAACTCTCTTCAACCTCTGGTTCTTTCAGTTTATCCAGGTCCCATCTCCTTAAATTTTAAACTTTTAAAGTTTTTTCAGTTTTAATCTACAGTTCATAACTAATAGATTGTGGTCAGAGTCCACATCTGCCCCTGGAAATGTCTTACAATTTAAAAACTGGTTCCTAAATCTATGTCTTACCATTATATAATCTATCTGAGACCTTCCAGCGGCTTCCTCTTTCATTCCTTACCCCCAGTCCATATTCACATATTACTTTTCCTTCTCTTCCTTTTACTAATATCGAATTTCAGTCCCCCACGACTATTAAATTTTCGTCTTCCTTCACTATCTGAATAATTTCTTTTATCTCATCATACATTTCTTCAATGTCTTAGTCATCTGCGGAGCTAGGTGGCATATAAACTTGTACAACTGTGTTAGGCGTGGGCTTTGTGTCTCTCGTAGCTGCAATAACGCGTTAACTATGTTGTTTGTAGTTGCTTACCCGCGCTCCTATTTTTTATTCATTATTAAACCTACTCCTTCATTACCCCTATTTGATTTTGTATTTATATCCCCGTATTCACCTGACCAGTTGTTCCTCCTTCCACCGAACTTCACTAATTCCCACTATATCTAACTTTAAGCTATCGATTTCCCTTTTTATATCTTCTAACCTTCCTATCCGATTAAGGGATCTGACATTCCACGCTCCGATCCGTAGAACGCCACTTTTCTTTCTCCTGATAACGACGTCCTCCTGAGTAGTCCCCGCCCGGAGATCAGCATGGGGGACTATTTTACCTCCGGAATATTTTACCCAAGAGGACGCCATCATCATTTAATCATACAGTAAAGCTGCATTCCCTCGGGAAAAATTACGGCTGTAGTTTTCCCTTGCTTTCAGCCGTTCGCAGTACCAGCACAGGAAGGTCGTTTTGGTTAATGTTACAAGGCCATATCGGTCAATCATCCAGACTGTTGCCCATGTAACTACTGAAAAGGGTGCTGCCCCTCTTGTGGCCTCTCAACAGATATCCCTCCGTTGTGGTTACACCTACGGTACGGTTATCTGTGTCGCTGAGGCACGCAAGCCTCCCCACCAATATAAAAGTTTAACAAGTGATGTGAAGGACAGGGTGAGCAGCAATTTACAGCAGTCTGATGAAGACTCTGTGGTTTTCTGGAAGTTGCCATTGTTGAGTGGTTGTTGGAAAATACAGGCTGTCTTACACAGAATTTCTAGTTGATGTGATGAGGGCTTGCTCTAAATGAAGAAAAATGTAAGTAAATGCAGATGAGTAGGAAGAAAAATCCTGTAACTCTCGAATAGTGCATTAGTAGTGTGGTGTTTGAGACACTCGCATCGATTAAATATGTAGGAATAACGTTGAACCGAAGTGTGAAAATGAATGAGGACATAAGGTTAGTAGCAGGAAGACGAATACTTGACTTCGTTTTATTGGGAGAATTTTGAGAAAGGGTAGCTCATCTGTCAAGGAGACTTCGTACAGAACGTTAGTTCGACCCTTTCTTGATCAGTCCTCGAGTGTTTGGAACCTCCACCATTTCGTATTATAGGAAGACGTAGAAGAAATTAGGGGGCGTGCTGCTAAATTTGTTACCGGTAGGTTAGATCAGCAAGCGAGTGTTACAGAGAAGCTTCGGGTACTAAAATTGGAATCCTTGGAGCGAAAGGCGACACCTTTTTCGCAAATCTCTATTGCGGAAATGTAGAGAAACGGCATTTGATGCCGACTGCAGAACAATTTTACTACTGCTAATGCAAATTTTGCCTATGTATGGCAAAGTTAAATTAAAAAAATACGGCTCATATGGAGGATTATAAACAAACGTCTTTCCCTTGCTTCGTTTGCGAGTCGAACAGGAAAGGAAATGATTAGTAGTGGTACATGGTACCTACGCCATGCACCGAACGGTGGCTTGCATGGTATGTATGTAATTTATATGTGGATGTAGGCATCAAAAGCAGAAAATGAAGAGGTAGAAAAGGTAGTTGGGGAAGGAATAGAAGAGAGAGTTATGCGAGAATACAGACTTGGTAGCACGATGAGAGACAAGAAAGTGTAATTGAGTTCTGCAATAAATTTCAACTGCTGATAGCGAATACACAAAAAAAATTACGGAAAGATGAGGTATACTTGGGAAAGTATTGGAGGATTCCAGCTTGACCACGTCATGAGCATAAAGAGGTTCCGAGATCAGATATTGGGTTGTGAGGGGTAACCACGAGCAGATATAGAATCAGCTCATAATTTAGTAATTATTGGGAGTACGTTGAAGTTTCAGAGTATTGTCTGAAAGAATCAACGTGCGAAGAGGTGCAATGCTGAAGTACTGATGAATGAAGATATCCGTTTCACATTCCATGAGGCTGTAGGTACTGCGATAACGAACAGAATAGTAGGCAGTTTAACTGAAAACAACTGGATATCTTTACAAACGGCAGTCATATAAGTTGGGCGGAAGGTCACAGATCCAAGGAAGGTAACTGCTGTGAAACCTTGTATAATCAGAAGAAACACTTCAACTGATCGACTAAAGAAGGAAGTACACAAATGTTAAGCGGAAAACAGTCATACAGCGATATTAGTCACTTAGAAGTGAAATAAGCATGAAATATGGGGAATCCAAGGCGAAATGACTGCAGGGAAGATGTGAACAAATCGAAGTGTTCGCCCAGAAAGACTGGTTCGGTTTAGAGGAAATTCAAAACAACGTTCTTGTAGTTAAAAGAAAGGGAGTGAAAATACCTTTTTGATGGACATCACATGCGTTTTCTGTCTTGTAATTAAACCCCAGTAAAGAGTTGTGAATCTATGAACTTCATGGATGATCAGTTTTCACCCTCTCCATATTTTATATAACTGTACGCAACTATCAGACGGTCAATTCTACCACTCAGTGGCAATAATTTTATCATCGGCTGCAGTTACTTTTACAACAACTTAGTGGTGTTCAAAGTCGCCGCCCTCACGTGCAGATATATCGTCTCTGTTTGGAATGGAGCTTCATGTGTATAGAGCTGTTGGGCGTCGTTATTTATAGGCCTAATAATAGGCGTTCGATAAAGAATTTGGCACCCCGACCACGATATTTTGTTGAACATCCAGATTTCGTACATAATCAAGTATTAGTTACAGTGATATTCGTTTAGCAACCATGATATTTTTCCAGTATATGGACGTGACTTTCTGCTTCTCGTTCCCGGTGAGCTCTGCGCACAGCTTAATTGTAGCAACGTGGGATCTTTAGGATGTCCTGAAATGTTCAACACTTCAAGAGGGCCGGCCGGAGTGGCTGTGCAGTTGTAGGCGCTACAGTCTGGAGCCGCGATACCGCTACGATCGCTCGTTCGAATCCTGCCTCGGACATGGATGTGTGTGATGTCCCTAGGTTGGTTAGGTTTAAGTAGTTCTAAGTTATAGGGGACTGACGACCTCAGAAGTTGAGTCCCATAGTGCTCAGAGCCATTTGAACTTCAAGAGGCTGTAGACAGAACGTAGTAAATTTCCAGTGATGGTTTCTCCCGAGTAACAAGGCTTTTCATTTATGGTGAGCTATGGAACGCGTTGTGTAGAGTGGGTACTACATGTTGGTAGTGCCACAAACCGATACGCACACACATACACACACACACACACACACACACACACACACACACACACACACATACACATACATAACTGAATTATTTGTTCATGCATCCAATAACAACCCTCATCTTTCAACAGCTGGGCATAATTTCTTGAGGTTCGGTGGCTGCCATTGTGGCCCGAATGTAATATTCTCTGCAACAATGAACCATTCATAACGGAATCCAGTCACGTCGTTTATTTTCCCCAAAGAACTATAGATGTCTGAAGGTGAATATACGAGGGCTGTCCAGAAAGTAAGTTACGATCGGTCGCGAAATGGAAACGACTATGAAAATCCGATAAAGCTTTGCAAAGATGTGTTGGGCAGGGTCTCTAGTATGACTCTAGGTAGAATTATGTCGCTCTTTTCATTCCTGAGCTCTCAGTGAGCGCGTAAAGATGTTTTGAAAATAGTGTCTCCCGCCAAGTACAAGGGCCTGGTGAGAATTTTCCCCTGAAGCTATTCAACCAACATTACATAACTGTCGTGCGGTTTCTTCTTCAAGACAATTCTCAGCCTCATTCTGCAGGGGCAATGAAGATGTTCCTGCATCGTTTCAATTGGAAATGTTTGGTTGCCCACAATACAGCCCGTAATTGTCTCCCACTGAGTTTCATCTCTGCTCAAACGAACCGCTGGCTATGAAGATAACATTTTGGCACAGACAACGAGCTTTAGGCCAGCGTAGAGAATTGGCGGAAAGCACTGGCGGCTGCCGTCTATGATGATGGTATTGGAAAGTTGGTACAACGCTACGACGAATGTCTGAGTCAGAACAACGACTACGTAGAGAAGTAGCTGAAAGGTGTAGCTAACTGTTACAAATGAAACATTTCTGATTTTCACTGTAATTTTCATTTCGTGATCAATCGTAACTTACTTTCTGGACATCCCTCGTATTGTTTTAAGTTCCTAGCATTCTCCGTGCATTATCTGAACGATCTGTGCAATGCTGACATATATTTTTGTACAAGTGAGAAACATTCTGCCTCTTGTGTCGATTACGGAAGTATCGCTTCGAACAGCTGACTCCAATCTCTCTCATAGCTTCCTTATGTAACCCATGCGTATAAAATCACACTATACTTGGTTGTCGCCCCTCTGCCTGCAGCCATTTCAAACTTCCGCCCTAGACCTAATCAACATCTGCCAACCGATTTGCTTGGACTTTGATGCATGGTCGGCTGTAAAGAATGGTTCTGAACAAAACATCCTCTAATCGGTTTCACGTCTAAATTTCCATTGATTAAAGCTTAAGCTCAGAAGCATCATATCAACCGGTCCGCCAGCAGACGTTACACCGCCATCCACACAGACGACGCCTCACGGGAAGACTAGGAGCCAATGTGGGGCAACACAGTTACGGGCAGACGAGAGAGTGCACACATAACTTGAACTCGTTGTACTTCCATTATACGTCACTCAACTTGTCCTAGCCATTTGCCACCGTTACGGTCTGACGTCCTGCTCTACATTATGCTTCCCCCTGACGGCAAGCAAAAAGTCCTCAAATGAACATTTATATGGCAGCCCTGGTTATAAGGGGATGCACAGCTCCGCTCAGCCAGTTGCAGCGCAAGCACCAGTGTCGCAGTGTCACAGCATCTGCCCCGTGTGGCAGTCAGCGAAAATCAACAGGAGAGTGCCAGGACTTGTTACGGTCACTGCAAGTAAGGGAGATCTGGACAGTCTACTAGTTTCGTTAGCCATCGTTCACTGCATTCAGGAACAGACCAGTGTTCAGAACGTTAACAACTTTGCCACACATCACCTTTATCCTCATCATGATCGTCGTCACACTGAATATACGTGTACAGAATGTACAATACTGGCCATTAAAATTGCTACACCACGAAGATCACGTGCTACAGACGCGAAATTTAACCGACAGGAAGAAGATGCTGTGATATGAAAATGATTACCTTTTCAGAGCATTCACACAAAGTTGGCGCCGGTGGCGACACCTACAACATGCTGACATGAGGAAACTTTCCAACCGATTTCCCATACACAAACAGTAGTTGACAGGCGTTGCCCGGTGAAACGTTGTTGTGATGCCTATTGTAAGGAGGAGAAATGCGTACCATCACGTTTCCGACTTTGTTAAAGGTCGGATTGAAGCCTATCACGATTGCAGTTTATCGTATCGCGACATTGCTGCTCGCGTTGGTCAAGATCCAACGACTGTTAGCAGAATATGGAATCGGTGGGTTCAGGAGGGTAATACGGAACGCCGTGCTGGATCCGAACGGCCTCGTATCACTACCAGTAGAGATGACAGGCATCTTATCCGCATAGCTGTAACGGATCGTGCAGCCACGTCTCGATCCCTGAGTCGACAGATGGAGACGTTTGGAAGACAACAACCATCTGGACGAACAGTTCGTCGACGTTTGCAGCAGCATGGAATATAAGCGCGGAGACCATGGCTGCCGTTACCCTTGACACTGCATCACAGACAGGAGCGCCTGCGATGGTGAACTCGACGACGAACCTGGGTGCACGAATGGCAAAACGTCAGTTTTTCGGATGAATCCAGGTTCTGTTTCAGCATCAGAATAGTCGCATCCGTGTTTGGCGACATCGCGGTGAATGCACATTGTAAGCGTGTTTTCGTCATCGCCATAATGGCGTATCACCAGGAGCGTTGGTATGGGGTGCCATTGGTTACACGCCTCGGTCACCTCTTGTTCGCACTGATGGCACTTTGAATAGTGGACTTCACATTTCAGATGTGTTACGACCCGTGGATCTACCCTTCATTCGATCCCTGCGAAACCCTACATTTCAGCAGGATAATGCACGACCACATGTTTCAGGTCCTGTACAGGCCCGTCTGGAAGCTGAAAATGTTCGACTGCTGCCCTGGCCAGCACATTCTCCAGATCTCTCACCAACTGAAAACGTGTGGTCAATGGTGGCCGAGCAACTGGCTCGTCACAATACACCAATCACTACTCTTGCTGAACTGTGGTATCGTGTTGAAGCTGCATGGGCAGCTGTACCTGTACACGCCATCTAAGCTCTGTTTGACCCAATGCCCAGGCGTATCAAAGGCGTTATTATGGCCATAGGTGGTTGTTGTGGGTACTGATTGCTCAGGATCTATGCACCCAAATTGCGTGAAAATGTAATCACATGTCAGTTCTAGTATAATATATTTGTCCAATGAATACCCGATTATCATCTTCATTTTTTCTTGGTGTAGCAATTTTAATGAACAGTAGTGTATTAATAAGTTCTGGTTATATGCATACTAATCTGTGTTTTCAAAATTATTCTGTCGTACTACATCAACTTTGTGCTGTGATGAGACTTCGTTGCCGCATGTTTAGGAAGCCCCCTCAGTAATATCAATTACTTCCTGTGGTATAATTATCCCTTCCTACTTCCTTTTCGTTGGACTCCAAGCGTATCTGCTGAACAAATTGTAACTGGCGATAAGGAAAAACAACATGACTGACAACAAGGAAGAGAGCGGCTAAACGGCCGAAGAAGGAAAACTGCTTAACTGGCGATGAGGGGGAAAAAAACCAACGTAACTAGCGACGAGGAAAAAGTGCTGCCAATACAACATAACGGAAGACACGGAAAAACAGTGCAAGTGAAACAAAGCTCAATGGATTAGTTTGTAGTATGATTTACTATATTTGCATTATACTGCTAACCTGTTACCGAGTAATGTGGCGAAGAGGTTAGCACATTGGACTTGTATTAAGTTGGACAATGGTCCAAATAAGTGTCCGGCCATCCAGATATATATTTTCCATGATTTCCCTAAACCACACTCGGCATATGGCGGAAGGTTCCTTCGAAAAGGGCATCGCCTTATTTCCTTCCACATCATTTCGTAAACTGCTCTTGTCCTCTGTCTCTAATGACTACCCTGTTAGTAACACAGTACACTCTAATCTTCTGTCCATTCTTCTAATTCAGTTTTACTTCTAAGAATATGACTGAGAGTTTCGTATGCTCTTCAGAATGTATATATATATTATACATTATTCACCCAGAAATCCTGCGGCCAATGACGCTGCTCCTACAACAGCTCTCCGTCATCCAGGAATTCTAGGAACGGAGAAAAAGATGTTCAAGAGAATTTCAAGATGCCAATTACACCATTGCTGGCTTTTGAGCGTAAAATATAATCTTGTCACAAATTATGTGTCGGGGTTGGTGCAACACGTCATGACCGACAAATTATCAGATGGTACTGAGCGCAAAGCTTCTTCTCTTGCTAATTCTGGTGTAGTAATTGTGATACAGATTCACAAGCTATGTCCTGAAGTAGACACATTGACACCAAATTAAAGATGAGCTTCTGGTGTTTTAAAAAGCACAATCAAGGCTACATAGAACGGATAGCAGAATTACGGGAACTCACAAAGTACTGAAAATATTTTTGTGAGCATGAGAAGTGTAAAAGTCCTATGCAGGTTCTGTCATTCGTAACATGATCATTATGCACTCATCCACTAATAAGACAATAAAACATCTCCTTACTTTGACTAGTTCGACAAATGCTTGCATTTAATCTGGGCACACAAAGAGATGCTAGCTTCAGCTAATGCACTACAGTCCAAAGATCCTAGTGTGGTATTACGATGCATGTAGACGGCATGTCTGAGACAATTGAGAGATCAGTATCAAATAACTTAAAGAAGATAGTTCTGATCCCCAATGGTACACCAAACAGGTAAGAACACTGTTGCAAAAACGACGAAAAAAGCATGCCAAATTTAAAAGAACACAAAATCTACAAGATGTGCGATGTTTTAGTGAAGCTCGAAACTTAGAGCCGACCCCAATGCGAGACGTTTTTACTAGCTTCCACTATAAAACTGTCTCGAAATTTGACAAAAAATCTGAAAATCCAAAGAAGTTCCGGTCGTATGTAAAATACACCAACGGCAAGACACAATACCTTCATTGCGTGATACAAATGATAATACAACTGATGACAGCGCCACTAAAACGGAGTTATGAATCACAGTTTTTCGCAATTCCTTCGCCAAAGAAGACACAGAAAATATTCCAATGGACAGCAGCTGCCAACATGAGTAGCTTAGAAGTAGATAGTCTCGGTTTATCAAAGCACTTTAAAGCACTTAATAATGGGAAGTTCTCGGCTCCAGACAGCATAACAAAGAGACTCCTTTCAGAGTATGCTAATAGAGTAAGCCCATACCAAGCAATCGTATACAACCGCTCGCTTGACGAAAGATCCGTACTAAACGACTGGGAGATCGCACGGGTCACACCAGTACTCTAGAAAGGGAAAAGGGATAATCGACGAATTACTGACGCATATTATTAACGTCGATTTGCAGTAGGATTCTGGAACATATATTGTGCTCGAACACGGATTCGTAAATTATCGTTCTTGTGGAAAACAACTAGCTCTTTATTAGCACGAAGTAATGAAAGCTGACAACAGCGGACCTCAAATTGATTCCGTACTTCTAGGTTTCCAGGAGGCTTCTGACACCGTTTCGCACAAGATAATTCTAATCAAATAGCGTGCCTTTGGAGTATCTCTTCAGTTGTGCCGCTGGATCCGAGATTTCCGAACACAAAGGTCATAATACGTAGTAATCGACGAAAAATCATCAAGTAACGCAGAGGCTATCTGCTGTTCCTAATCTACATAAGCGATTTAGCAAATAATATGAACAGCCGTCTTATATTATTTGCAGGTGATACTCTCATTTACTGTCTAGTAAAGTCATCAGAAGATCAAAACCAAATGCAAAATGATTTATTCACGATAGCTGAATGGTGTGAAAAGTGGCAGTTGTCTCTCAATAAGGAATACTTTGAGGTCATCCACGTGAGTACAAAAAGAAATCCGTTAAATTTCGATTGCATCATAAATCACACAAATTTAAAGGCTGTCAATCCTACCGAATATTCAGCAATTACAGTTAGGAGAAACGTAAGCTGGAACGATCACATGGATAATGTTGTGGGGAAGGCAGATCACTTAGAAGATGCAACAGGTCTACTAAACCTACTGCCCATAGTACTCTCGTTCGTCATCTGCTAGGATTTTCTGTGCTGTACGGGATTCTTACCAGATAGGATTGACAGCGGACATCGAAAGTGTTCGAAGAAGGGCAGGTCGTTTGGTACTATTGTGAAAAAAGGGAGAGAACGTCAGGCGTATGATAAGGGATGTGGATGGCAGTCATTAAAACACAGGCGGTTTTCGTTGCGGCAAAATGAAATTTCAGTCACCAACTTTTCTCCTCCGAATTTCCAAATATTTTGCCTACACAGGAGAAATTATCGTTATAATAAAACAAGAGAAAACAGAGTTCGTACAGAAAGGCTGAAGTGTTGATTTTTCCAAAGCGCTGTGAGAGAGTGGAACGGTAGTGAAATAATCTGAAGATGGTTCGGAGAAGCCTCTACCAGACGCTCAACCGTGAATTACACTCGTGTAGGTGTAGATGAAACAGATCGTATGAACAAACCATGAGTGTGAATGTGCGTAAATGTGACGGGGCAAAAGAAGACAACCGAAGAGATTCAATACAGGGAAGTTACATTCATGTGCATGCTGTAATGTTAATCACAAGCGCAAAATCCGTTTCTTCCGATCCCACACTGTACTTACAAAAAAGAACTGCAAAGCTCCGAAGCGCGCAGCATGGAGTAGATTAGGCAAGTAATAACGCGCTAAACAGCATGAAAGTGATTCGTAACTATAATACTGGTAACGAAACTGATGCTGAAGATAAGAATGGCAAAATCAGTAAAATTTGGAAGGCAAAAATAAAATAAATGTGATACTCTAAGTTGATGACAAATCTATATTTGCCACACTCGGAGTAACTAAAAAGCGCCTCTGAAATTTAAAACTGACATCAGCTCTTCCATTTGTTTAATTTATATGCAAGTTTAGAAAAACTTGGGATTGTCAAGACTAAGCGAATTTCAATATTAGCTATTTAGCTACAGTGATAGGTGTCATGTATAATTTTGGTATATGAATTTTTGGTATCTGAATCGATTGTGAGCGAGCAGCGACGTTGTAAACTGTATCACAGAAGTTAAGCTATCATCTTTGAGCTGAGTAAATCAGACTGTTTAGCTCTGGTAGCGAGTGGAATCGAAGTACAACTGTTTTGGAGTTAAGTTGATAATTTTAAGCAGTGTTATTGTGAAAGCTATGGTAATATTATGATTCAAATTAGAATTTATCTTTGGTTCAATGAACTTGATTATGAAACTGATTCGTGAATGAAGAAATCTAGTGGAATGTGAGGTAAATACAATAATGATGTTATTATTTTTTACTATTGCTGCGCCATCGAACGAACTTGGTTATTGTACTGAAAGTTCTTGCATTTGAGGAATGGGAAAGTACCTCGATTGGATGTTGAGAAGTTAATTAAATTTAAAATCTGCTTTGAGCAATTTTTCTCATTATCAAAAGTAAACGGAGTGTTGTAATTTTTGCGCATATTCCATTTTCTTATCAACTTTTCTCTTACAATTCTTTTTACAGGATTATCCAACCAAGTGTGTTCGGAAAACAGTTTGATTAGCAATTAACAGAGAACTCATTGCACCGCTCGAGTATCTCTGCAGATACAGTAATTTGCAGCTTTAGCATAGCGGCGTGCAAGACAGAGCAGTACTGCAACGCGTTATCCAGATTTGCGTAGATTAGATGTGAGGAGAAAATATTTTGATTCTTTTACTTATTCTATCTGGGCCAACTTAAGCTATTCGGTGACAGTTTTGTTATCAAATTTTGCAAAGCCAATGAATATAGGTTTCATGGTCACGTTGTTTAGGCAATTTATACTGTTGAACATTCTTGCAGTCACATTGCTAACTTCCACAATATGAAACGCTTCTCTGTTCATTATGACACTGAATTATTAAGTTTTGTTTTCACTTTGCGACAGTTGATTTGCTATAACAGCTCTGGCTTACAACCGGTCTATTTTCATATTTATTTGAATAAATTTCAACAGTAGCCTACAAAATGGCTCTGAGCACTATGCAACTTGACTTCTGAGGTCATCAGTCGCCTAGAACTTAGAACTAATGAAACCTAACTAGCCTAAGGACATCACACACAGCCATGCCCGAGGCAGGATTCGAACCTGTGACCGTAGCGGTCGCTCGGCTCCAGACTGTGGGGCCTAGAGCCGCACGGCCACTCCGGCCGGCAGTAGCCTACAAATACTGGTCAAAGAGCAGTTTGAAGTGGATGTTGTATCCACGTAATTTACAAAGCAGGCAAGATTATAGTAGTATTCACACGAAACAACAAATTAACTGGGACACAATTTATTCAGTCAGCTAGTAAAGCGTGCAACTTGAAGCCAAATGGTCACTGTAAGAAAGTTCTTAAGTACACGAAAGGGATGCGTAATAATGATACTGATAGCACAAAAAATGTTCGGGATGAATGCAATAAAATCAATAAAATTTCGTAGGTAAAAATAAAGTGAATGCGATCGTCTCAGCTAATGATAGGGATCAATCTCCAACACTTAGAGTAAATAAAATACCATTGAAATTTCAAATTGACATGGGCTTTTACATCTTTAATTAATGTGTACGTTTACAAAAATGGGGACTGCCACAACTAACTGAATTCCTCTGTTCACCACCTAGCTTCACTAACCGACAAATAACGATCAAAGACCAGTTCGCAATGGACCAAGCAGACAATCAATTTACAAAGCAGGCCGGAATTATAACAGTAAATTCAAACAATCCGACAAATAAACTGGGACTTGATTTAGGCTTCACAATCCATGAAGTGACGAATCAGATTCCCACAGAGATTAAAAAAAATTGTTGCAAAAATAAGATACTATTTTTTCGAAAGCGACGACTAGCATTAAAATCTGAAAAGCACACGTCACATGGAAAACGAACAGTGTGCTAGAATTCTATAAACTACGCAGTATTCGATTTACTTTAAACACGAAACAAATCAGCAAGAACAGAAAGGCACAACACGACCAATTTCCAGTAGCCCATGTGCAATGCCTATCGTTGTAGTACAAAAGTCAAAAGGGAGAATACCGATATCTGATGATTTGAGGGAGTACATGCAGGCAATTTAAAATGTAACTAAGAGAAGTGGACATCCCTCCAGAGGACAGTCCAATGCGTAGGACACATTTTGTCACAACAAGACTTCAGGCCAACACGGCAACACATTGCAGCAGTTTAGAAACTTGCTGCTCCCAAATCAATTGCTTCCGAAAATACATTCCAAATTTAGGCTACCTAGGCGAACAGCGTCACAGAATATTACGAAAAGGAGCAAAGCGGTTTTTTAACAATGAATTCAAATGTGCACTTTGAAGCTAAAACAAGGATTAGTAGACACTGGGTGTCCCACTATAATGATACAAGTAAAATGTTAGCTGATGCTTCGGAAGATGTAGTCGGTGCGGTCTTGTCATATAGAAAACATGATTTCGAAAGGCTGATCGCTTTCACGTCCGAAACTCTGACTGTTGTTCAGAGGAATTACACTAAAATTCAAAAGGACACTTTTGCTACTACTTTTGCTATGAAAGCGTTTCGTAAGTACATTTACGGCCGAAGATCCATTATGCTCACCAATCAAATGCCATTTGTGGGTGTATTACGATTACGAAATAGTTTTTAAAAAAAATGGTTCAAATGGCTCTGAGCACTGTGGGACTTAACTACTGTGGTCATCAGTCCCCTAGAACTTAGAACTACGTAAACCTAACTAACCTAAGGACATCACACACATCCATGCCCGAGGCAGCATTCGAACCTGCGACCGTAGCAGTCGCGCGGTTCCGGACTGCGCGCCTAGAACCGCGAGACCACCGCGGCCGGCAATAGTTTTCAAGTCTACAGCCCAAAACGCGAACGCAGACTTGCTACCATGACAGGCAGTACAACAGGATGAAAATTTTGCTTCTTCTGCTAATCTATGTTTCGCTTTGAATTTCATCAGTCAAGACAGTGCCGAAAATATTCTACTGAATGTCAGTTTGATAGTATAAAAGTCAGTCAAATGATAAAATGATAAAAAATAAGTAAAATGTTTATTATTTAAATATTAATCGCCAGAACTGTTAATACATTCATCCCTCCGTAAGATAAACCCTGATGAAAGACATTCGTGATCGCCGATATGCTTCGGACGAAAAGGTGCTAGCCCGAGTACAATCGTGGTTCCACATGCAACCGTAAACATTTTTCTGGAGGCGTTGAATGTCCTGTCTCATATACGGATAAATGTATTAACCAGTATGGGGATTACTTTTGAGATAATAAACAGTTTACTTGCTTTCTTTCTATTTGTCTTGTTCTCAATTGATTGCCACTTATAAAACTTGTGCTAATGGATGTAGTGATCAAAAATGAAACAATACCTTCAATCGGAGTGGAATTTGGATATAAAGTTAATCAGGCAACTTGAGGTTCAATCATACAGGCATATGGGGCATACTTTTACTGTCTACGGAGGTATCATTATCGTTCATTCATAATCTGAAAAGAGAGGTGTTGTGCTTCCCACACATTGGTAGAGTGCATTGCTTTTGGAAAAACATAGATAAAAACAGAGATGTGATGTGGGCTAACTGCTATTTAGGCCAGAAACACCAGTCAGCTTCCTTGCAACAATATTTTCCGTGGCGACTAGTCTTGTCTACGCTTCGACTACGCTAGACTGTTTTAGGAAGCAATTACGTGATTGTCACAGACGCATTTTCAAAATTTCCGCTTTTGATAGAAATGTCATCCGTAACTACTATAAAAACTATCGTAGCCTTGTCACGACTTTTCTTAGGCTATGGGTTACTGAAATCGGTAATTACGGACAGTGGCACTCAGTTTTCAGAGTCCCAAATTTAGTGTGAATCAAATGTCATGTCGCATTTCGAAAGCACTCCATTTCATTCGGAAGCCAACGGATTAGCCGAAAGAGTTGGAACGACATTCTCGTCTCACATAACAAACGTCGCTCGGCAGTACATTAAGGATATTGCATGGCCATTTCTTCTTCCACACCACAGTCAACACGACACAAAATCACCACCGGAAAATTGCAAGCAAGACCTAACCGTGCACTAATGTCTGTTCTTAAGCCATTCCTGCATCCCCAGACAGAGAACCCTAACTTCTTCAAAATCAGTTATCAGGTACTCATAAATCACATACAGAGGTGGAAAGAATTATTGGTACCAGTCCAAATGATACAACAGCCAATGAAGTTAATATAAATGTTATGGTAGGACAAAGCGACAAAAACCAAATGAAACAGCAACGTGTGGCATCGCATATAGACAGAACACCCAGGCTGTTTTATTTTACTGGCTCACGCGGGTACCATGCAAATAGCTGCCTTGGAAACCTACTGCTGCCGCCAGTGGCCACCACTGGCATTGGGATACAGCTGCAGCGAATTAACGGCGCCCACGTGAGGTGGACGTCGCGACTCGCCCACAGACGAAGGCGTGGAAAGTGACATGCCAGACTACCTTGTCAGATAACCCTCTCGATCAAGTTTTGGGTACCACAGGGAAACGGTATGGGCACTGACATCAGGGAACCTGCCAAACTACACACCTCGGCGACACTGAAGCTTGAAGCTAAGCTTCATCAGCTCCCCCCCCCCCCCCCCCCCCAATTCCCCTCCACCTCCCGGAATGTGAACCCGCACACGTAGAGGCCGCCACAGGGCAAGGTCTCCCTCAGTGTGTCACAACACAATTACGGGAAGACGCCACAGACGCACCCGTAACACTGTCTATGCTATGTTTTTGCTATATGTCACTCAAGTAGTCCTATCCACCGACGAATAGTTGGGGTCCAACACCATGAAGGTCGACTACATCATGCTTACACCAGACGCAAATAATCCTCAAACGATCATTTGTCCTCCAGTCACGGATATAAATGTACGCACAGCTCCACTCCGCCAGTGTCAGCAACAGTGTCCCAGTATCTCAGCGTTCGCCCAGGGAGAGTCGCCGTTCGCGTGAATCAAGAGGAAAGCGCCTGCACATCCTACTACACTGCGCAACAAAATTAAGGGATCGTTAATAGAAAATCCGTAATTGTCTCCCATTCCGACGCGGAAGTGTAATATTGGGCTCAGAGGCGCCTAAAATGTTCCTCTGTAATGGTGCTAAAGCGTGGCGCCCTGCGACGTCACCCTCTGGATCAGCGACGCTTCAAAAAGCGAGATATTGACGAATTCTAAAAAGGGACCACAGCTTAGAAACCCATGTGTCACACTGGTACCACATTTTACCATATTTCTTTTGCACCATTACAGAGGAACGTTGCGGAAACCTTAAAGTACCAATACTAAGTAATAAGGAGGTGTATTGCGACAACCTGTAGGAACGCCAAAGTTGAGACCAGCGCCCGTTTATCATTTTTGGCGCTCTTTTAATATAACTTAAGGAAAGATAGTTCTAGTCTCATAAATAGTGTACAATGAGTGCAAAAATGTGGTAAAAAAAAGAAGAAACAAAGACTGGTCGAAAACGTATCAACAACAAATATTAGACTAAGCTTTCTCTGTCAAGTTTCTGGAATGGCGTATTGTTGCCGTCACACTGGATGTACTGAACCCAGTGACAGACTAATGTGGCGTAGGGAGGTCGAGCTAATAATGATGTATAAGTAGGAACTTAGGCAATGTTTAGGTGCATCCGTTCTTGATTTACTGAATTGAGGGGCAACAGATGATACGTATGTTAATCGCAATCAGCTGTAATTTCATCTCCGTTGTATTGGCTACTCGTTTCAGCGTTACAATAGGCCATCATCAGGCCCTTATACCATATATTGCCCGAATGTCCTTAATGACAACAGTACTATATCATTAACGAAAATAACCAAATTTCACACTAGCTCTTGCTGACACAGCAAAAATGGTTCAAATGGCTCTGAGCACTATGAGACTTAACATCTATGGTCATCAGTCCCCTAGAACTTAGAACTACTTAAGCCTAACTATTCTAAGAACATCACACAACACGCAGTCATCACGAGGCAGAGAAAATCCCTGACCCCGCCGGGAATCGAACCCGGGACTGACACAGCATTTGCATACAACATCACCTCTAATGCAACACTGTTTTTATTGAGGAAATTGAGCCCCTATACATTATAGGGGATATGCTGGCGGCGTATAGTAACGCTGAATCCGGTAGCCAACAAATTTGACATTTTTAAGCAATCTCCTCTCCCTCGTCTGCTGGGTGACACTACGTAAATAATTTGCATTGACTCTAGTAACTATTTTGTTCGTATTTGGGAAGCTGATGGCGTATAGCATTCGTAAGCTCATTGAACCTGAGTATGTAACTTAAGTCAGTCAACGGTCACGCAAGTTTTGTTTATTGGCTACACTGGCTTCGACACTTCAGTATTTTCAGTAGCCGATGACTCTTCCTAGCCAATGGTTGCTTCAGACTACAGCAGCAGAGTGACCATCTCCTTAAGGGCCGTACTAGAGGACTTCCGTCGGCGACAAAGTTTTCGGTCCACATCCCTTAGCTTGCTTTGTATACACATATTTTATTTAGTAAACTTTAGTGCGCACACTTACCGATGAGCTCTGGAGGTTAGTGAACTTGATATTACCTGATGTTGACTCTCCAGTGCCCTCTAGAAAGCTGAGTTTCACGCGATTCGCGACAACTGGAAACGCATTAAATCTTATTGAGGAACTGCGTAAGTCTTCATAAAATACCGTCATAAACGAGTATAAACATCTTTTTGTAATTTTCCAAATATTGGCTTCAGTGAGACAGATTTAAAAACACAATTCTTGAAAGTTATGAAGGTACTATATTCCATTTGCTCTTCTCCATCTTGATCAGTATACAGTGCTGTGTTCGTAAACGATAAAATATACAAAATGAGGATACTTTTGCCTTCGTCCCACAGCAGCTTTACGTACTACATCATATAGTACGAATGGCTTTGACATTTTTATGTTCCCCAATCGTACGCCGCTACATGCTTCAGGCCACAGGAAACTTAGCGGAAAATGTACTTAAAAAGTGAAATATGAACTTCAGATCAAGCCCTGCTATGAATATAGATCCTTAAGTATATGTCTGCTTGGAAGAAATTTCTTCAGTTTCAATAATCAATTAATTCCACCAAATGTAAGAAAGAAATGAAAATCACCAGTTTCCTTTTGTTCTACAGTATTACTTTTATTGCTTACAAGGCCATCTTCAGACATTTACTGAGTATTGTCACCAAAGAAGTTCAGTAAATATCTGAAGATGACCTTGAAAGCAGAAAACCGGTTAACACAATAAAACTAATACTGTAGAACAAAAGCAAACTGGTGCTTTTCATTTATTTCAATGTTGTTCTACTAAGAACCGACGGAAGATTCAGTTAACGTAGGAAAGTAATTAAAGGATGTTGTACAATTAGTCCAGTTTCTCGGCTAGAGAAACCCGCCATTGAAGAAGCGCTGTGTGAAGTTCCTCATCATTGGAAAATCTCGTCCCCTTCTCCACCCATGAAGTTCTTTCAAGTTATCGAAAAGATGGAAATCGCGTGGTTCAAATTCTGGACTTCCCCACCAACATCACCCACATCAGTGCTTCGTTGATAAAACTGTTGGCGCTATTTTACTAAAGCCTGACTCGACATTCCATTGGGTCCATATAAGGCCAGAATTCTACGGTGGTTCTGTGTGCAATTTAGACATTTCCCCACAAGAATAGTACTGCCTCTTCAATGATGATGTACGTTCCCAGCTGCCGCACCATTTCAGCCTGTCACTATGACGCATACTTTATCCAAGCTGCACCAGAATTGTGTCTGCAGGACATGTGCAACTCTCTTTTGTCAATGTGCCACTCTTGTTGCGCAATGATCTTAAGGTGGGACGACTTGTGTAACTCGTTCTCTGAAGTCTGTACTCAGTAATTCGGCAGTGACTTATGAAGCAGTTTGAATCAGCATGGCCTAAACAGAATGTAACGTTTGATACATACCCGAGATATTGCCGGGCGTATCCTGAGGAGCAAATTGAGTATTGGAACCGACGTCCGGAGTTGTCGTCTCACGATTGCGGAGGACAAAAATAGTTCAAATGGCTCTGAGCACTATGGGACTTAACACCTATGGTCACCAGTCCCCTAGAACTTAGAACTACTTAAATCTAACTAACCTAAGGACATCACAACACCCAGTCATCACGAGGTAGAGAAAATCCCTGACCCCCGCCGGGAATTGAACCCGGGACCCGGGCGCTGGAAGCGAGAACGCTACCGCACGACCACGAGCTACGGACTGAGGAGGACACTTCCAGTCAACACCAGTATATGGATTTCAACTCGACGGTCAAGAAAGCTTGTTATAACGACGATAATTGCGAATGGCACCTATCCCAGCACTATTAGGGTGGACACCTGACAGCCATACAGCCGAATTCTCGACTGAGATTCACCTCGGTGAACTTTAGTATACGTGATGTGATGTGGCTGGGACACGGCTGTTACCCCGGCCACCAGTAACAATGATGGTGTTGGATCTGAATTACTTAATATTGGAGTCTAATAAGGGCTCAGCCGCAAAGGTGGTCTTGCGCAAAACACTGGTTGCGAGGGGCTGCCCCCTGCTTTACGTCATGTGTATCTTGTCCTTCCTCGGAAACTGCCTGGTTCGAAAACATTGACGGCTGTTTGTTTTTACTCTGCACTAAGAACTTATCTTTATAACGACGCCGTTGTCGTGCTTTCAATGATAAGTTGCCGTGAATATCATTATCCTCTAGAACAGGCCCGATTCCAATACTGGGTCGTAATTTCGCGTCTTTTTTTATTTATGTAACGAGCTTATCTTTGTGCTTTACACTCTTAGTATTGTTCTATTGTGAAAATTTCACCGCAGTTAATTTGGCATTGCTGTAACAATTGGTTTGGTGGACGTCTTTTAATGGCTTCATTTTACTCAAAGAACTGATATTTCTACGTCAAACTCTTTCTATTGTTCTACTGTGGAAATTGCAATTAAGCTAATATGAAACTTTTGTAAATACCGTTCGCTGTATGGTCTTAGTTGCCAAAACCAAATAAATAAAAAAGAAATTGTCGTCGAACTACGCTTCAGAACCTCAAAGCTACAGTGGGCATCTCCTGCCACTATGCCACTCCTTACCAGCAAGAATGAGTCTGTAGGCTTATGTCTCTCAGCTACTACGGCGTACCTTCCCCGCACTATTGTGGAGTAGGGAGGACATGTTTTACACCATATAATATCAGCACCACAGATAGGTACTACTTCAAATCTGCAAGTGTGAGTGGGGGTGGGGGGTGGGGGGGGGGGGGTGGAAGGCGCTGGTGATAAGTGTGGACGACAGGACTTCAGATACTCTATACAACTATGTACAACACTTTCTTTTTTTTTTTTTTTTACATGGTCGGCAAAATCAAACTGGATCTGAAAATGCACCTTAAGTTAGGCAATAGGCAACCAACTTGCGACACCCACACCAATGCCCATAATGTCAGCAGAGCTGCCTATCTTAAGGTGTATGCTATATTTTCAGATCCAGTTTCATTTCGTCCACCCCGTTTTTCATTTGCAGGATCAATACCAAAGTAATTTGTGGCGCAAATTCACCCTCATAAACTAAAGTATTGTGAGATTATTCGTGTGATGCCGCTGTGGTCTTCAGGCCGACAACTGGTTCGATGCGTCTCTATGTTCTAGTATATCCGATGCAAGCATCTTAATCTGTGCATAGTTCCTGCATCCGTTCTAAACTGTTTGCTGTATTCGAGCGTCGCTCCCTCTCTTCTATCTTTACCACCAGTATAAAATTGACGGCCCCACAGGTTAGTTACGCGGTCTTGGGCGCCTTGCCACGGTTCGTGCGGCTCCCCCCGCCGGAGGTTCGAGTCCTCCCTCGGGCATGGGTGTGTGTGTTGTCCTTAGCGTAAATTGAAGTTAGATTAAGTAGTGGGTAAGCCTAGGGACCGCTGACCTCAGCAGTTTGGTCCTATACGAACTTATCACAAATTTCCAAAATTTTCAAACCGACTATTCGTTGATGCCCGAGAATTTGTCATATCAAGCAATCTCTTATGTTACTGAAGTTCAACCATAAATTTTTTGTATTCCCCTCCTTGTAAGTACCCTAGCCAGTTATTCAATCTTCAGAATTCTATAGCAGCACTTGTCAAATGTTTCAGTTCTCTTCTTCTCCGAATTGTCTATCAGCCACGTTTCACGTCCGGGCAAAGTTACGCTCCAGACAGATACCTTCAGGAAATATTAATTAACATCTGAAGTTAGTTACGATGATAGCAAATTTCTCTTTTTCAAAAACGCTGTTTAATGATACTTATAACAGCACTCCATGTCCATAGACGTTTGCAGTACCAACACAGCAAAGCTGTGTTTATTAAGAATAAAGAGGAAATGAGTTAATCATCGACACTGTGGCCTTCGCAACGACTGAAAATGCAGATGCTCCTCTTCAAGAGTCATATTTTAGCTGACCATCACAAATACGCCTTCGGTGAGGCTGCTCCTACGGTACGAGTATCTGTTCACTGAGGAACGCAAGCCGTTCATATGTGGCAAATTGGTGGCACCTATTGGTTGCACAGGCTTTGGAAGAACAGGAACATATTGGCATTCTTGTATAAAAGACATTGTGGTTCGCTCAAAGTTCTCTGAAGATGATGACTGTTGCAGGCTGCTTACCATCAACAGTACCTCAGGATGTTAAAGAGAGGAGACTGAAACTCATTTAAAACGCAACACGAACAACAAGTGAGAGTAACAAGTATTTATATCAGATAACTGCTCTCCCTCAGAGCTCGCATTGTTTCGGCAACTTATAGACTCACTGACAGAATAATCACGATGATCGTCCTCTTAAATTGCCAAAACGAAAAGTGCGATGCGGAAAATATTTTATAATGAGACTGTCTATGAATGGCGTTCGGAAAGTACCATATTCACTCTAGTAATTTTGAGAAAGTCCTAACAGATATATTTTGACGAAAGTACTGATTTAATTTTCACATGGTGTCGGAGATATTGTAAATAGTCTGAATAAGTCAACTTTTGGATATCTGCAGTGGAAACATATGTGTACTTACAATATTTCCTCATCAAATGAGGAAAATGCTTACAGAAATCTTACGGATATGTAAAATAAAAAATACTCAACAATTTCAGAACAACGAGGGTATAATAGCTACATTCCATGTTCGGTACTTCAGAAACAGTTAACAAAGCAGTTTGTGTAATTTAGTAGACAGAGATCCATAAAAGGAGAAAATAAAATTGGACAAAGTACCGACAGCTATAGAATAAGAACAAAAATGGTTCAAATGGCTCTGAGCACTATGTGATTTAACTTCTGAGGCCATCAGTCCCGTAGAACTTAGAACTACTTAAACCTAACTAACCTAAGGACATCAAACACATCCATGCCCGAGGCAGGATTCAAACCTCCGACCGTAGCGGTCGCGCAGCTCCACACTGTAGCGCCTAGAACCGCTCGGCCACTCCGGCCGGCTAGAACCAGAACAAAAAGCGAGTTAGGGTAGTGGAACATGGATAGCGTAATTCTTGTTTAGAAGGGTGAAATGATGATGATATTTTATCGCTGATGTCCTTTAATGTACGGAAAGGTAAGTAAGCAACACGAGGAGGAAAACAGATATAAAAGAAAAGTTTCTCCGGCAATGAGCAGAAAGCAGACTGTTTTGTTCCAGGCCAAGGAAGTTACGACAGGTGACGAGTAGAATGGAGAGCAGCGACTTGTTAAACACGGAAACTGGAATAGATAGCTAACTAGAAATGACTAAATTCTACAACCTATTTCTCGAGTGTATAGATGGTGTCAGAACTAAGAAGGATACCAGAAATCGGTTTTTACAGGGAAAGTAAGTTTTTTTCAACATCTCTGATGTTAACAACCGACAATGTCCGATTTGTGTGGACACACTAATGTAATGATCTGAAATACGGACCATTTTAAAATAAGGGAAAACAAGCCGCAAACACGTAAGCCATGTGCTATGTCGTGTGACTAGGGCCTCCCGTCGGGTAGACCGTTCGCCGGGTGCAAGTCCTTCGATTTCACGCCACTTCGGCGACTTTCACGTCTATGGGGATGAAATGATGATGATTAGAACAACGCAACACCCAGTCCCTCAGCGGAGAAAATCTCCGACCCAGCCGGGAATCGAACCCGGGCCCTTACGATTGACATTTTGTCACGCTGTTCACTCAGCAACCGGGGGCGGACAGCGATGTCCTGTAAAGATATGAAATGACATGTGTGTGGAAGAATGGACTCGTGTATGGAATATAGAGACAACCTGGTAAAACGTTTACATTCCATGAGACAGATGTCATAATTGTTATTTGACTGGGTGTACCACTAGCACAAGCATTATAATTGTGAACCGGACCGTCATGGAAGTAATAAAGTTAGTCAGCCCTCCTGTGTGACTATGCTACTGTTACGCTGAGCTCCACAGCGTGTTAATACGATCTAACAGTCCAATTCGTCGCCTGCTGGAAGGTTATCCATTACACCCGAGGCACAAAATAAAGTGTACTACAGGGGAAAGCTGTAGAGGCTAAACAAAAAGTGGAATGAATAAAGTAGATTCTGAGGTCTGCTATGTAGATGGATGTGTATATAGAGAAGGAAAAGTTAGTACATTGTAACAAATTCTGACGCAATTAAATTTATATATTTTTCGCTGTTTATGATTAACATTTAGAAGAATCTCGATATAGCCAAAACTGACGTGTACGTCATTCCATTGTAAGGATGTGGTCGATCTGATATGCAGTACATCACCAAATGCTAAACGAGAACGATGTCAGAATACAAAAGGATTGCTTCAAAACGGTCGTGTATCTTTTTTTTTCGCTTTCTGTGGGAGTGTGTGTATGTCTCGTATTGCTTCTTCTAATGGAGATATAGCGCTTTACGAAGAGAAATTCATTTTCATCAATCCTGAAAGGTAGATGTGAGTGCAGTTATTTTAGAGCAACTGATATCGGTTTTGCTCTCCCCTTTCCGTTTTATATTGCTTCATAGACTAGACGGCAATAGGATGCCAGTTAATCCTCAAAATTAATCTCGTTGAAAATAGCCGATACAAAGATCTTGCTTGTAGGAAGTTATAGGTACAAGATGTGAATATGTTGTTGTGATTTGGAAAATTTCGAGTGTGCAGCGGATCATCATACTTGAGAAGACACAACAACGAAATTCTATAAAACATAACAGTATGATTTAACAATACGCATCGAGGTAAGAGTATTTAATCAAAGTGACAGAAGCACAATCCAGGTGGTGTAAATAACATTTTAAGAACAGTCCTACGTTTGTCAATGAGGAACAGGATTATAAACACCAACATAGCGCACCAGTTAAATAGTTCCTACTCACAAAGAAAGTTTTTAGAAACGTAGCACACAAGATCTTCAAACTCACACATGAAAACAAGTTGTAGGAGTTGTGGAGAGACCACTCATAGGAGATGTTAAGTGAGTGACTAAGAGTGTGCTCCAGTTCACCTACAAAGAATAAAAAAAGTTAAAACACGAAATCGAACATGCATCCAAGAGATTCAGGTTCATTTTAAAATAAATTATTATGGAAACAGAAGAAGCTCTAATCAGTAATACGTACACACAGCTGTCATTTTAGTAGAATGCATGTGTAATAATTATGTATAGATGTACTTTATTTCACTTGCAAATTTTTGCTTTGCTTTCTTTGGTACATGGGGACTTTGTAATAGTTGGTGAGTTTGGGTTACAGACGCTATCGTCCTGATTTTAACAACGTAGTCATTGGAATCTGACTGATGTTACGTAAAGTGCCGAGGCAGAATGAGGCGTGGGCGAGAGAGAGTGGAAATACGAAGCACTAAAATCAGCAGTTAAATTGGAAGCAGAGGCAGAGATGTTACTGTAACAGCGTGAGAGCTTGGTTGATAAAGATTACGGACCCCATTCATTAACAGCAATGCAATTTATTAATGCCTATAACAGCTGCAATTTATTAATGATAATCGAATATATTTTTTCAGTTGGACATTTAAAAACCCTTGTGAATCATTAGGCACCCGGAAGACGTTGAGGGAAAGTAGTGTAAGCGGACGAGGTGCGACAGTTCACGAAATAAGTGGTAAATTTGAATATGCTATTCTGCTCACAGTCAAAACTCTAGTGGTAACATTAAAATATAAAACAATCAACATGTTCGTACAAAAGGTTTCAGGTAACTCCTACCAGCGATGAAAAAATTTTTTAGTACAAAAGGTAATTCATGAGGTTTTAGCGTGTCGAGACCAAATATGATACCGGAAACCTTGTATTTCCCATCATTTTATACAGTTCGTATTGGCTATTTGAAAGAAATCTCAACTTTCAAATAAATTTCAGTTTTAATAATGGGTGTAACGTCCTTTTTTAGTTAATAATAATATGAAGTTGAAATTTTGGTGGCAATATATATGCTGACTGCAATGACAAGCTTTGTCATGCACGGAAACTTCGGTATGCAAAAAAAAGCTCTATTACCAAATTTGCACATTCATTTGAACCTAATGAAACAGTTTTGTAAGTCCTTACCCAAGAATCGTGAAAGTTCCAAATACCTCTGCGGAAGTTTCCGCATCTATCAGAAGCGAAACTGGAAGAAGGTTGCAGACGACTCGTGCCATCAATGAAAAAAAAAATTAATGAGATTATTCTTGACATTCCAACTTTGAACTAAAAACGACTGTAAGGGAGAAGGAGTCTTGCATATCATTCAAAGAAAATGTTGCTAAGTTCCGAGGTAACAAAAAAAGGACTAACAGTATATTCTTGTTGTAGCCAACACGCTGGAAAAGTCCGAGAAATTGAGCTACTTGATGAGCCTCAACGTGAACGTTTTGAACAATCGCACTAAATGGTACCAAAAAAAATTATGTGAGGTCAGTTAAGGCCAAGGAGGCTGCTTTTTGTAAAGACGTTAATGTGATGAAAAGAAGATAACAGAGCAGGGGAACAGTAATACGTATTACTGATGGTCACTTCACTGGAATGTACAATAAGTAATGAAGTAGACAAAAACCTATGTTCGATGCTACAAGAGAAGAGGGAAATGGAAATGCTAGTCAATGGACTCTTAATTCCTATGTAATGAAGGAGAATTTTCATTTTTATACGTACAGAAAAATTACTTTTCATTCTAGTTACTTGTTGTTTGCTAACGATCCAGATTATAACGTAGCCATCCTTGTTCAGTTCTAGGATTTTTCGGTGACTTGTCTCAGCACTTCTGGTAGTGTTTGGAAATCTGGAAAAACCTTGAAATACACCGTGGTCCGGTGCCCAAGTGAAATTTTAGGCCCTCATATAACTGGCTGGGTCAGCCAGTTCGAACGACGGAGATATGGCAATGGCATATCGCCTCCAGGGGGACCAGCTCTAGGAAACGACTGTGGTGTCCAATCCAAACTTCAGGGTGATGACAGCTTTAATTTTAACGAAGTTACATAGTAATGGAACGGCATGTAATACAAATAGGAAAACAGATATGAATTCATACTGAAAAGTTAATTAGGCTGAGCTATTACCTAAGAAAAATATTTTTTTTCTTTATTGTTACACGAAAATGATTCAGTTACAGGTGTGTCACTCACAATTCGGTTGAAAACGTTGATGATGGGATTATTCGTAATTGAATTCGACGTACGCTGCCGGTTCTCTTTCGAAGTTAGTGATACAGTGTCAACCAACATTGGGAATATATTATAATGGTATTATGTTATCTACGGAGAACGGAGTACATTAATGCCAAATGTTGTCAGTTCACGTCATAAGGCTGGAGGAATACGACACGAAATCTGCCAAAATTCGACTGCAGTAAGAAGACAATGCATTTTACACGCGCCTGCACCTGCGAATCAGCCAAGAGCAGCGATCTGCCAGAAGGGAGAGAGAGCGGAGCACGTACCTGGCAGCTGCGTGGCCGGCCGCCGGGCGCGTAGCGTAGCGTCCGCGTGAGCGAGGAGGGCGTGTTGTCGGGCGGCGGTCGGCGCTACTGTGCGCTGCTGTGGCCGCTGGCGTGGGCCGCGTCGCTGCCGGCAGGAGGTGCGCGCGCGACTGAGGCGCGACGCCCGGCACCGCGCCGCGGAGGCTGCGGACGCACCCTCCCCTCCACGCAGCCACATCAACAAGTAGCCGGCCTGCCGGCGCCCGCCGCGTGGGCGCAGGTCCTCGCACGCTGCCGCTGCCGCTGCTGCGGCTCCAGCACCGCCGCCCGCTCACCGGCCACGTGCCACTGACTCTCCAGTACTGATGCGACATCCGACTGGTTCTCACAGCCGATTGGCGAGTCGAACGTTTTTCAGTCGAGTGAAACAACAGACTCGAAATCGAGTGATTTCACTTAATGTGATGCCTCCGACTGACACAACTTTCTGACAACTACGCCAGATATATAAATATTTCCACTCAGTCTCCGTGTTTTGATTCATCTCATTTATTCACCTTTTCAGCCATTGCAATTATACATGACCCACAACCAGCGCTGCGAACGATACTACTGGAAAAGTAATCACACTGGCCATTAAAATTGCTACACCACGAAGAAGACGTGCTACCGACGAGAAATTAAACCGAAGGGAAGAAGATGCTGTGATATGCAAATGATAAGCTTTTCAGAGCATTCACGCAAGGTTGGCGCCAGTGGCGACACCTACAACGTGCTGACAGGAAGAAAGTTTCCAACCGATTGCTCATACACAAACAGCAGTTGACCGGCGTTGCCTGGTGAAATGTTGGTGTGATGCCTCGTGTAAGGAGGAGAAATGCGTGCCATCACGTTTCCGACTCTGATAAAGGCCGGATTGTAGCCTATCGCTATTGCGGTTTATCGTATCGCAACATTGCTGCTCGCGTTGGTCGAGATCGAATGACTGTTAGCAGAATATGGAATCGGTGCGTTCAGGACGGTAATACGGAACGCCGTGCTGGATCCGAACGGCCTCGTATCACTAGCAGTCGAGATGACAGGCATCTTATCCGCATGGCTGTAACGGATCCTGCAGCCACGTCTAGATCCCTTAGTCAACAGATGGGGACGTTTGCAACGCAACAACCATCTGCACGAACAGTTCGACGACGTTTGCAGCAGCATGGACTATCAGCTCGGAGACCGTGGCTGCGGTTACCCTTGACGCTGCATCACAGACAGGAGCGCCTGCGATGGTGTACTCAACGACGAACCTGGGAGCACGAATGGCAAAACGTTTTTTTTTTTTTTTCGGATGAATCCAGGTTTTGTTTGCAGCATCATGATGGTCGCATCCGTGTTTGGCGACATCGCGGTGAACGTACATTGGAAGCGTGTATTCGTCATCGCCATACTGGCGTATCACCTGGCGTGATGGTATGGGGTGCCATTGGCTAGAATTGTCGGTCACCTCTTGTTCACATTAACGGCACTTCGAACAGTGGGCGCTACATTTCAGATGTGTTATGACCAGTAGCTCTAGCGTATATTCGATCCCTTCGAAAACCTACATTTTAGCAGGATAATGCACAAATGTATGTTGCATGTCCTGTACGGGCCTTTCTGGATACAGAAAATGTTCCACTGCTGCCGTGGCCAGCATATTCTCCAGATCTCTCACCAATTGAAAATGTCTGGCCAATGGTGGCCGAGCAACAGGCTCGTCACAATACGCTAGTGACTACTCTTGATGAACTGTGACATCGTGTTGAAGCTGCATGGCAGCTGTACCTGTACACGCCATCCAAGCTCTGTTTGACTCAATTCCCAGGCGTATCAAGGCCATTATTACGGCAAGAGGTGGTTGTTCTGGGTGCTGATTTCTCAGGATCTATGCACCCAAATTGCGTGAAAATGTAATCACATGTCAGATCTAGTATAATATATTTGTCCAATGAATACCCGTTTATCATCTGCATTTCTTCTTGATGTAGCAATTTTAGTGGCCAGTAGTGTAATATGCCTGTTTAGAGGTTTTCAATTCGTTCATGATTTTTTGTTGCAACAATGCATGTGGAGTACATGATCACTTTACAGATCAAGAGTGGGTCCTGACCCATGCTGAAACTCCCACATTAGCACGTGGTGTAGCCCCGATGGGTAGCAATGCAGGCGATGACTCTGGCAACGTGGCGATTGTACATATGAAGAATACTGTTTTGGGAGACCTTATGCCATACCTACTGGACTTGTTCATGAAGTTCTGTAAGAGTTGTTGGCTCACGAGTCGCACAAGACACTTTTCATCCCATCATTTCCCCACACCTGCTCCATTCGAGGCAAGTCTAGAGATCGTGCTCGCCAGACAAGTTGTCGCAAGTTGAGTTTCACGGGAAGTGTGTGGGCGAGCATTATTCCCATCACCCTCCTGTAGCTATACTGGCAAAAAAAAGGATCTAACAACATTCTATACATACAGGGCGCTGGTTAGCGTCCTCTCCAAAAATACCAAAGCCGAGTAAGAGTTGTGGCTTATCGCACCCCAGACCATAAGCCCTGGCGTGGGGACAGTGTGTGTTGGACGAATTCATACTACGAGAGAGCACTTCCACTGCCTACGGCGTACGTGCAAACGACCATCACTTGGGTGCTGGCAGAATCTGCTTTCATCGTTCAAGATTACTGCGTGCCATTCCATCTGCCAAGTGTATCTCTGACAGCATCAGTTAAGCCATGCATGTAGATGCGTCATGGCTAGATGTGTGCATACGCTTAGTACCGCTCCTAATAAGCGGTGCGCAGCAGTGCATGTTGATATGTCTGCGCTCACAACCGCTCTTCTCCGTGCTGTGGTAGCTGTAAGATTTGGCACTACTGCCCTTTCAATGCGACAATCCTGGCAGGCGTCTGAGATGCGTCAACAGTTAGAACCTCATACACGGGTGTGAGAACGTTGTTGTGACCGCTGATAGAAGCATCGTTGCACAAGTGATGCAGCACGCTCGTCTTGTGTGCCACTTCTCCGAAAGGACCATCCCACCACTCGGAAGGCCACAATCTGATCCCTTTCAGACTCGCTCATTTGGGTGTAGAAAGTATGAGTGCATCCCCGTGGCATAGTTACTTCGTTTCTTCAAACATTTGGACCACACTGAGCATTAACGATGTAAGTGTTCTCTATTAAACGGTAGGCACAGATGGCACTTCGGTACCTGTGCCACGCTAAATGATGGCGTACGACTTTAAACCATTATCAATAAATCTATTATCACCAAGGTGACACATTTCGTCATCGGATCAAAATCGACGTCGTTTTTCCAGGTGTACTATTCTTTTCCAGCACTGTATTTTGGTCGCAAACAACGTAACGCATTTCAAGGAGAGGTGAACAATAAATACGTTTCTGAAAATGAATTGTTTTCTAAATATACTTATTAATTTACTTAAATTCGAATTTTTCGTACTTTTGGCGTTAAATATGAGCTTTTTTATTTTAAAAAGTTAATAACCGATGATTCATTACAAATTTGTGAAATAACTACTGTTTCTCCACTGCATGGACTATGCATTGTTCTCCATAACAGCTGGTTTTACTTTAAATTTAATGAACCTTTGTCTCAGAAAGTATCTCCACATGGAGCTATAAAACATGATAAACTCCGTCTCACTGATAGGATACCCATGCTCAGAAAGCGATTGTCAAGGAACTGGCAAGAGGAATTGTTGAGGACATAGAAAATCAAAAGCTGTTACTACGCACTACTTCATCCCATGATTTCAACGGTACCGTCGTATATCGACGATTTTCATGACAGTAATTGCACGACTGAAATTTGATCACTAGAAGTTTAACAAAGACCTCCTCTATTGACTCAGCCTAATCACCACCCTACTATGTGTTTGCGGAGAGGAAGAAGATTCAAACCGTATGTTCCTACAATAGTAAGTGGCCTGTTTATATGTTTGTATGTTGGCAGCGCTATAGACTGTAATTAATATCGCTGACATCGCTCTCGGTAAGAGACTCTGTGGCTAGATGGACTGACTAGCAGTTAGCAGTTAGCGAGCGGACGGCTTGGACATGCATCCTTTGTGGAGACTCAGTGTTGATAGGAGATGCTTGCAAAATGATAATGGATGTAGTTGGTAACGTTTGGGTAGTGGAATTATTGACGACTATATAATTTTTGGAACTGGATGTCACATGAAAAAGGTAAAATCTGCTAAATACATTGTTTGCTCTTCAACCAAATCTTTCTTTTGCTAACCAAATGCCTCCTATTAGTTACAGTCTATAGTAGTTAGAATGCTTTTCTTTAGCTGGTTGTAGTTGCTGCAATTGCTGTAGTCCGTGTTACGAAGATTTTCTGTTCCTTTGAGGTAATTATATGAAGTCATGTTGTCATTGCAGAGCAGTCAGATTGCGTTGGGCTTATATATTGCGGGTAATAAATGAATAGGTATAGTTTAAGTTGTCTTTGTCAGGGAAAATTCTGTAGGTTCAATTTCACTCAGCAGTTTGAGTTAACACAAAGCAGTTTGACATACTCAGTTATTTCAGGGGACAGACACAAAGGAGTTTCACAATGTCGTTGGAACACGTATCACATCAGTGTCCTTACAAGTAATGTTCGGGTGCTTAGATATTAGTTTCCTAGAAGCCTCCAAACCTTGTAAGCATCCAACGATATAGCAACGTATAAATACTGTAAGAGATTGTTGACAGAGCCAACATTTAGATATAGCTACCTGGGCTGCTAATCTAATGCATTTGGTAATTAGAATGCCAGCAGAAGACCATACCACAATTAACTGATAATATTCGCAATGTGCTACGGAGCAGGGTGTGGAACTCTCAGCCTATAAGTGAAGTCATTATTATCCTTCTATGTGTACGTTACTGAATACTAGTGTGTCTGCATGTATGGCGGTAATAACCAAATCTGGTTTTTGTATACTGTTTTTATGTTCTAGCTAGATGGTACTTATCGACCTATACAAGTATTCAATGACATATTCTGAGATTTTGGGAACATCCCAAATGTGTACTAACGCCGTTTTATCATTGTTTATTGTGTTGCCAGTAGGGTTTCTGTGTCATACTACCTTTGTATGACTTGCGTTTTTTTGTCTTGTTCACTTGTTTTATTATGCTGTGGATGTGAAATATGTTTTATGTCGCGGTGGGTCGTTTGTTACGCCTATGTAACTTCGTAGCAGTGTATGACATACATTAATAAATACTCTGCATTGTTAAAACAATCTGAGAATCATATACTTTGTAGTATGAAGATGGCTGTAATAGAATATACCTAAAGCTAATAAACCAAAAGATAAAAACAAATTCTTCAAATAGAAACCTCTGTCTCTTTCACCCCGCTGGTTTGGACCCATTGCCGATAATTACAATTTGATAAATGCTGAGATGACGTGAAGAGAAAGCGTATATGATGCAATTTCTTTTAACTTTTTAGTGAGTTACCCACTTGCATTTTGAACATATCGCTTCATTTTTGCGAAAAATATTTGTCATCGCACGTTAATTTTCTTTGAATTGCTGTAATTAATACAGGTTCACAATATAAGTCGCCCATGCAGTTAGTGTATATCACATTGAAGTTATCTTGAGGGATCACTCTTTATCCAGTCATGTGATTTCCTCCATTCCTTAGCCACTGGGCTGTTACGCATCCTGTTCCAGACGCAAAGTTGATTCATAAACAAGTCCTAAAACTTATCTAAAATCTACTTACTGACATTCGACGAAAAGCTGGCGTGTCACAGAAGTCATCAGGCGCTGACGCCACCGTGCAACACACCTCTGCCAGGCGGGCTGCAGCAAGCACTGCCGCTGCAACTCAAACATTGTACAGTCCAGCAAGCCTCTCGTGTGCAAGTATACCTGTGCTATGGGGCCATCTAGGACCACGCCGGCACCGATCTAGGCACTTCGTCGCAGACTGCTGTCTTCTGCCAAGGACCCAGCACTATTTCCGACCGCATGGCGTCTCCGTCTCCAGCGGAGAGCGTTAAGTTCGGCGACGTGCTCACGGGAACTGTCGATATCGTTCGTTACTATCAGACTCGTCTGGTGAGACAGAACGGACTCTGAAATTATACCAGAACTTCAAGCTGCTGTCTGTTCAGACCAACGTCTCCCAGTGAGAACATGAACTTAGAGAATACCGAGTATATCATATCGTAGAAAATATCTTGGGCGTTCCAGTAATAGAAGGATTGTGTTATCAAACATTCAGTGAACTTCCAATTTAATCTAAAACACTTTGTCAGGTTACTGACTTTCTTACACTTTGTCTGTTAAATCGTTGGCCGTACGATATGTCACGCCACGGTCGCTAGTAGAACTTAATTTCATTAGGTGGGCGCGGTTCGCGCGGAGATCGGAGGTTTGAGGGCAGCGGCAGAGAGACCAATAAGGTGAAACAGTTCGCACGGCTGAGGCGGCTGAGTTTGAACTTGGCGGCGAGGCGAGTAGTTTGCCGGCAGTTCATGACTGGTACAAGTTCGGCAGTTAACAGTCACACTTTCTGAGCACAGCAGCGATACCAGGAAGAGACACTCAGGTGGGTTCCTGGATGCTGAACCACTATTACTTCGGTTGTAGCCAGCTACAAACCTCTGGACGTGTGGGGCGCCTGTGGGGACCTGTAGACAGACGGCGGACCGCCACTCTCTTGACGTTGTGTGTCTGCTCCACGCTGCCCTTCCCGAATCGTTGTACAGATATATCTGTTTTGAGCTTCCGATTTTGTTCATCGGATGCGTGTGAGCCGACCATGGGCAGTAACCATAGCTGTAATCGCCATTTCCTGAATCAGTACTGTGACTGTTTTGTTCGCTAGTTTTCTGGTTGCTCTAGGTTCACGTGCGGTTCCGTGTCAGACTTCTGGTTACTGATCCCGCTTGTCTCTCTAGGCAGGAAAGTTGTCTGAACACTCCTATAAAACAACAGAATTTGTGTCTTTATTTAATGCTCCAATACGAGTGTTATTTGCTGTAAGGCGTCGGATTTGCGGCGATACGCATTTATGTGTTAACTGGGTGCATTTCATCTGCCTAGTCCTGCATGTGCAACTACTGGAGCGCGCAATTTCGTCTAGTGTCTTATCGGGTGTTAGTACCACCATTTTGTCCGCCCCGGTAGCTGAGTGGTCAGCGTGACAGACTGTCAATCCTGAGGGCCCGGGTTCGATTCCCGGCTGGGTCGGAGATTTTCTCCGCTCAGGGACTGGGTGTTGTGTTGTCCTAATCATCATCATTTCATGCCCATCGACGCGCAGGTCGCCGAAGTGGCGTCAAATCGAAAGACCTGCACCAGGCGAACGGTCTACCCGACGGGAGGCCCTAGCCACACGACATTTCCATTATACCACCATTTTGTGTTTTTTTAATTGTTGTTAATGCTGGTGCCTCTTAACCTTAATTATTAAGTCTGTCTCTGATGACTTTATTCTGCGTTTGTTAACAGTGTCTTACATGTAGCCGTAATATTATTGAAAAGGTTATCCTCTGTCTGCTGTTAGTCGGGGGTTCGTTTGCCAACCGAAGGCGTTAGCTTGGGGTTAAGGGCTCCGCTTCGCGTGGCGATTACTTGCTGACCCCTCGCCCACGTGGCGCGAGTTCCGTACACTTCGAGGTTGGCAGTCGAACTTTCTCCTCGGTAACTGTATTTAAATTTTGGTCGCCTTGGTTTCACTTCGTTAATTCATTACAAAATTACTTACCTTTTTTTTTATTGAAGCTGCAATTTTGACTGTCGTGCGGCGACGTTTGGTCCGTAGTAGAGGCCTGGCCCAATTCTTGTACTAAATTCTGGTTTTCTCTGTCAATTAGGTTACAATCCGTGTTACTTTTGGTGGGACTTTGGTGAACTTGGATGAAATCTGCCTGGCTGCTGCAGTAGGCAGGACGTCCGAAAGCGGAGCCAAGGCCTCACCCGACTGGACGGCCAATCCGGGTTCACATGGTACTACACCACTTAAACTTTCTGAGCCCACTACGCCTTGCCAAGACAGGATTGTATAGCACCTCGACGTATTTATTTTTATCTTAACCATTGCACGCCTCCTGCATCTCTCCCTCAATAATTTTTATTTCCTATGTCTTGCAAATTGTTAAAGAGCTAAACAGCTAATTTGCCAGTTCAGTAGTTGCTATATTTATTTACTTAGATGTGTTAATGCAAGTGCGACTGGGCCAATTGAATGGTTATTGATCTTACTCCTAGTATTCACTATCGATTTTATAACTGCCCAAATACAAGGAGACTTAAGATGTGTTAACTTCACGAAGGTTCTCGCTAACTATTCGTGTCATTCAGAACGCAACATTTAACATTAATTTTGTCTGGTTATTCCTCTGGAGTGCGTTGCGTGTCCTTATTATCCGGCGGTATACTAATTTTCTTATGTGATCCTTATCTGCGGAGTATACTTTTATCTTGGACTTTAAATATTAAAGTTTCCTTCCAGAAAGAATTTTTCGCTCTTTTATTGTACTGCTACAGTCTTTAACATTGTATTTTATCTGTTTCGTATTAATCAATATGGTACAGTTTTAATTTCGTAAACTATTGTGTTTATTAGTAATCACTGCTGTTGGCGGTGTCTTTCCAATAGGTGTTTAATAAATCTGACTCTGTGTGGTCAATTAAAAGAAAGGGAAAGTTCACAACACGAATGATGTTCAACCCCCCTTTGGTCCTGTCTTTCCTACTACAGACACCCTGTCGCGCGTACTGCATACCAGCTGCATCGAGCCTTAGTGTCGGTCAAAGGAGTGTGTTAAGTGGAGTGTTAATAAATGGAGACAGAACTTTATTCTTATGTTACCGTGTGGGAGAGTTCCGAGCAAACAACATGTCAAAAAAATGGTTCAAATGGGTCTGAGCACTATGGGACTTAACTGCTGAGGTGATCAGTCCCCTAGAACGTAGAACTACTTAAACTTAACCAATCTAAAGACATCACACACATCCATACCCGAGGCAGGATTCGAACCTGCGACCGTAGCAGTCGCGCGGTTCCCGACTGAAGTGCCTAGAACTGGTCGGTCACACCGGCCGGCCAACATGTCAAAAGCAAATGTCGGAGCGGCAGTAACTGTGACTACAATAATAACGATTAAACAATAACAAAATAGTGGCTATTCCCGGTTGGAAGTAAATGTACCAAAATGTGTCGGACTATTTCGTTTGCTTACTACCACAGACTGCCAAAACTCGAAAAAAATGAATAATAATCCCACGTAAAATGAAAGTAGAACTGGCATTATGTAGGTATGTATGTATTAAACCGGGGACCTAGAAACGACAGAGAGGCTTCGTCCCGCCCCAGCCCTCAGTGGTTCACAACCCCACAAAAGGCCACAACAGTCCATCCACCCCACCGCCGCCCCACACCGAACCCAGGGTTGTTGCGCAGTTCGGCCCCTAGCGGACCCCCACTCCCCCGGGAACGTCTCATTCCACTCGAGTGTAACCCCAATGTTTGCGTTGTAAATTATGGTGTATGCATAGGTGGAGACAGTGTTTGCACAGCAATCGCCAACTCAGTGTAACTGGGGCGGAATAAGGGGAACCAGCCCGTATTTGCCGAGGTAGATAGACTGGCATTAAGTGTGAAACGCTGTCACTACTTTGTATTTTTATCTGAGATTTCATAAGTACCATTCCTATTCGATGACTTACTTTAGAGTTTATGGGCCTTGTTTAAGACATGCCTTCCAGTTCTCACCTGAAGACTACCTCCTCTAACAGACGGATAAGTGACTAACGCCTTTTGAGACAGATAGGTGCTTAACTACGGCAGCTTGAATGCATGGCGTGAACGGTGTCTAACGGTAGATGCCTTTGAAGTATAATACATGCTTGGATGTGCTAATGATCAGCATTACAGGGCAGCGACATGCAGTAAGTAGCAACAACGTCATCTACAATATACAGGAAAAGATTATGCAGTCATTTTCTGTTTCAGAAACTGAAATAGAATCTTCGTTGTTTGTGAAAAGACCATGTTCTGTCTCTTTTAAGAAGGTGAAAAATCTTGCAGTGTCGGAATTCGATAGCAACTGAATCGTGGCCTATCAACATTGAAGTTTAACGGTTGTGATGTTGATGCTATCATATTTCTGCATAAAGTGACAGTCATGCGAATATGGAATCGATGGACTCAGGAACCACACCAGACGCCAAGCAGGCGCTCAACGGTTCCATGCAACTACCACGTGAGAGGATTGACGTATTGCTCTCTGAGCCATGCAGGATCATAAAGCTACGTTAAATACTCTGATTAAGGTATTGTCCATGTTGATAGCATTTCACGCACACAAAAGTTTGATCAAAACGATCAGGAGCGGACAGGCGAGGTTTGGGCGTCCCTTCATTCTGAGGCAAAATGACAGATTAAAACATAATGAAAATTGATTCTAATTCGGTGTACAGCGTCACCAGGAGGACAGTGCCAGTTTAGAGGTGTTGAAACAGGAGAGCTGATATGAAGCCATCCGGCAGACAAGGGTACGTGAATATGTTCTGTTTGGAAGCCAGCAGAGAAGAGAGCGTCGTCTTCGTGGCTACATGTCTTCGGTGATCGCACGCTACTGGTTCCTTCTGAGCTGAGCGTGAAAGTAACGGTTCTATACACTCAGCATTTTTACCAATGGATAGTTGAGTGTAATTCAAGTGAACAGTCCGTGGCTCTACCTTAGTGGTTAGCCGGGCCAAGCAAGCTCCGACCAGGTCTTCTGAAATAACTGGAGTTGAAAGGCAGATAATAAAAATTTTAAAAATTTTGTTTTGTCTCTGCCATAATTTCTCTTTAACTAGAGGTCCTGCACACTTCTTTTCCTTCTACAGGAGTAGCAATTACAATTGAAAACTAATTAATTAAGTGTACAGTTGCTCACTCAGACAAGGTAGTGTTTGGCAGACTACAGACTAAAAGAAGGGAAAGGCTCTACTCTTTACTTTCTGTGAGTTACTTCCCAAAGGCATTCTATAATATACAGTTTACAGTAAAACGGGAATTGGTAACTGCTGCTGCACGGTGGAAGGTCGGCAGGCCTTAAGGGGAGTTGGAATGCCGGAAAATGGAAAAAATTCACATTTTCAGTTTTTAACCTTATAACTTAATTTGAAATTTTCTGCTTAAAATGGTGCAAAATTTGTTAAGAAATTCCAATTGGAAGTATTTTTATTTAATTTTTCAAAATTACATGTGCGCCCAGCAAAGTTACCCATCTTGTGATTTGTACACATTTAAATCTTCGCATTTCCGAAAACATTACATATAGAAGGCTGTGGATTTCACTCTTCAGTTGTAGAATCTTTGATCCTTCCATAGGTACCATTGTTTTTACGACTAGCTGTGTTTATTGTTCAGTTTTTGATCTGTGAGTGTTTGTTTTGAGCCTCGAGTTTAGTTTGTCGCTCATTTGGAGTTTGTTATCTGTCTTGTTTTGACTTTCAGTGGTGAGTGCGTAGTTTCTACGATGCCTAGGAGTGCATCATTATTTAAAAAGCGAAAGTTTCGCGGTAATAGATTTACAAATAACGTTTGTTCAAGTGATTCTGCTTCAGCACCTGTTGATGCTGGTGAAAGTTCTGACGTTTGTACAGCTGAGATGTGTGAAGGAGACACGCCCACCAGTGCATCAAAAAAGAAGTTATCAAACTGTGCAAGTGAAATTACAGATGAAGCTTCTAATGAACAATATGTTTTAGTCGACTTTCCTGTTTTTACTGAGTTTATGAAGAAATGTTTGTGTTGTAATCTTTGTGGAGGTTCTTTTGATATGAACATAACAAAATCTATAGGACTTTCCTGCAAAATTGCTATAGTTTGTGCCAGTTGTGAAAATGAGACCTGTTTTTGGAGCTCTAAAACATGCAGTAGCAATTTGTTTGAGAGTAATATCAGGCTAATGTATGCAATGAGAGCAATTGGTAAAGGACATACTGCTGCTCAAACATTTTGTGCCATAATGAATCTTCCACCTCCACCTGCTAAAATTGACAATTACACTGAAGTGATAGGAGATGCTGTTCAGTCTGTAGCAGATTTATCAATGAAAGCTGCTGCCAGTGAAGCAAAATATATAAATGAAGGAAACCCAGATATCCCTGTTGCTTTTGATGGAACCTGGCAGAAAAGGGGTCACACATCCAAAAATGCTGTTGCTACTGTTACTAGTGTGGACAGCGGTAAAGTTTTGGACTATGAAGTGCTCACTAAACATTGTTACCATTGTGCATCTGGTAAGATAGAAGCAGCTCACATATGTAGCAAGAATTATGAAGGTACGAGTGGAGGCATGGAGGCTGCCGCTGCTGTGAAAATGTTTAGCAGATCAGAAAAAGAACGGGGAGTATTTTACACAAAATTCCTTGGAGATGGGGACTCCAAGGCATACAAAAGTGTTACAGAATCCATGCCATATGTCAATAAGACAATAACTAAACTAGAATGTGTCGGTCATGTTCAGAAACGAATGGGCACTCGTCTAAGGAAACTGAAACAGAATCTGAAGGACAAAATTTTGTCAGATGGTAAAACCATTAGAGGTCGCCTGTCAGATAAAATTATAAATGAATTACAACAATACTATGGTATGGCAATAAGAAATAATGCAAATAATTTGCAGGAAATGAGACAAGCTGTATGGGCCACATATTTACATCGATCATCAACTGATGATAATCCTCAACATTTTGCTTGTCCAGATGGTCCTCAGTCATGGTGCAATTATAGAAAATCTCAAGCTACTGGGGATCCTTATCACCATAAAAATTATATTCCATTGGCTGTTATGGAAGTAATTAAACCAATATATAGAGACTTGGGGCATCCTGATCTTCTGCGAAAATGTCTTCATGGTTGTACCCAGAATCAAAACGAGTCGTTCAACAACCTCATTTGGACTCGTGTACCTAAGAATGTATTTGTTGGGATAAAAACATTGAAATGGGGAGTCAGTGATGCTGTTATTTCATTCAATGATGGTCATATGGGTAGGCTAAAGGTCATGGCAAGGCTCGGCATTGCTCCTGGTATCAACACCATCAGAGGTCTTCAGCTTCTGGACAGCGTGCGAGTAAGGAAGGCTCAGTATGCAGCTGAATTTAATACAAAAAAAGCAAGGGCAGCAAGGAGAAGAAAGCTTCTAGGTGAAGAAGAAGAACTAGAAGATGACCCTGATTACTCTGCTGGACACTTTTGATAATAGAATAAAAGGTATTTGTGAATTTTCATAATAAATTACTTTAATCGCATTTTCTGGCATTTGACATTTTTAGTGTTACATGTACCTTTATCTCATAAACCACTCAACCAACAACATTCAAATTTTCAGAAATGCTGCAAAACAGTTCAAAGAGGCCACTGAACTAGAATCATGACAAGAACTGGCTTATTCTCTGAACTAGGGAAGTTTATGTTATACTTTTTCCAATAAAAAATGGCTTAATGGTAAAAAATTCATAAATACTATACCAACAAAAAGAAAACATTGGTTCTAGTTCAGTGGGCTCACAATATATGCTGAAAACCTCTGCCAGAATTTCAAAGTTCTGAAGATAATAGTTCCAAAGAAAAAGGTACACAAAGTTAGCAAATTTAACATTGGCGAGATAGGGCATTCCAACTCCCCTTAACACTGAGTTTCGTTGCTCCCGGTTACTGCAGGGCGGCGTGGCGGGCCACTGTTTTGGGGGGACACCAGGTTAGCCTTGACGGTTTGGCCTCAGCACAGCAGCGGTTAGCCGCTGGTAACAAAGGTAGGAGCATATCAGCAGGCACACTCCCACAGGGAGGGTTCGAGTACAGGACCTGGCACAGTGCTTACAAAACCAACGGGGAGGTTAAAGGGGTACATAATACTGACGTAGTAAAATAGAGTGTGCAAAATTTTCTAGATGGCTGACCTCCTAGCCTGAGTTCTATTAAAAGAGGTAAATTAGGTGTTAAGTATTTCTCTACAATAGCATACGGTATTAGATATATTCATTCCCCACCATAAGCTATTAGGTGTAAGAATGAATCGAAAACTACGTTCTCGCTTCCCACGCCCTGGTTCCCGGGTTCGATTCCCGGCGGGGTCAGAGATTTTCTCTGCCTCGTGATGACTGGGTGTTGTGTGATGTCCTTAGGTTAGTTAGGTTTGAGTAGTTCTAAGTCCTAGTGGACTGATGGCCATAGATGTTAAGTCCCATAGTGCTCAGAGCCATTTGAACGATTTTTGAAAACTACGCTTCTAACTTAACTATACCGCCAACGACAGCGCTAAAAGACCGCAGGGGTGATGCTAGTATTTGGTGGAGTGACAGTAATCTAGGATTATGACATGGAATATATCTGACTCCTACCCGCGAAGATAACAACTGACCGACTAAGTACTGACACCACTCGAGTGCAAAGTATTTGGCGGTTTCTGCTTGTAAACATGCTGATCTCAAACGGTCGTCAATATCTAAGCAGAAGTAATCTTTAGCATAGATGCAACTGTTAAAAGCGTACCCGTATGGCTAAAATGTGGCTACCTGACAAAGTCACCCAAGAGGATAAAGTTGGTAAAATTCAGACTGGCATGTTGGGAGGTAATAGGTAACTGTACTGCGTATTTTGAATATCACTGGTTCGTGTTAAGTCAGCACGGCTATGAGTGTTACTTACTCACGTGGATGTAATTAGCCACGGAAAAAATGCAAGGAAAAACACTAGTTGCATCTAATACTGAGTGAATGGTTTTAAAGTTCTTTTGTGACTACCCTAAAGTTCTTTATGTAACTACGATGACAAGGAATCGTTTACAGGTATTGCTCGACAGGCCGGTTTGATAAAAGAGATGAGGGTAGAAGACAGTTGAGCCGTGCTTACTTCGAACCACGCGTTTCCTTGAACTAGGCTGTCTATCTGCGTTTGGTTCCCGCCGTTGTTGCGGTTATGCCGTGGTTCTTCCTCCTGCTACGTGTGGCAGCAGCGATGTGTATCGATATTTTCACCGTGTACCAGCTTTGGTCTTGTGCATATAGTTACCAGCTAGGGTGTGTGCGGGCAGTCGGTCGGTTGGTGCGGATCGGGGAGGATATCTCCGTGCGGCTCGGTCGGCTGAGTCCGCTGGCGGTCTCTGCGCAGTGTCGGAGCGTGTGTGGAGCGGGCCGATCACTGCGAGCTTCGTGGCTCACCGACCCAGGACGTCAAAGTTGAGTGGTGTCTTAAGTACCCAAGCCACGTGCGTTCATTCTGTGTCGTTCGTTTCGGTGGTTCACTGTTTGGGAGCTTTTCCTGTGAGCAACACCGAGTATTTGTGGTGGTGAAATCGAGCCGCCGTGCGGTGGAATTAACTATATTCCTTCACTACAATTCAAGTGCACCAGCGGAATTTTCTGCCTCGACGCCGTTAGTGTTCCGGTTACCTGTCCCGGCCACTAACGTAATTTCAGGCAGTTTCCTTTCCTCGTCTGTTGTCGCTGTCCAACACGGTGTGTAGTTTTGACAGCTAAATACATATTTCATTGTGGATAATCACGTCCGTAACAGTTTGGTCCTTGAGTTCATTACCGATTGGTGGCTAGCAAGTCGTTTGGTCGGTCGGTCCGTGACTGTCTCTTGGTTGGGCTACCGACGGGTCAATTGTAGTTGGCCCCACCACCTGTTCGAGCCTCATCCTCCCGCCCCTGGAGGCGTCTGAGTGCCGTTGTCTACACTGTCCTTTTCATGGGTGTTTAATGGTCTGTCGGTAATCTATTATAGTCAATGCTTTAAAAGAATTTTTTTATTGTGTTTTATGTAAATAAAGGGCCTTCAGCCCGTATAAGTGAATATGACTTCTGGCGAGGCTATATTTTGCTGAAAGTTACTGTTCTTGTGCTATCTCTTCATTTAGTGCGCTGTCAGCCATTTTAAACTTAAAGGTTTATTTTGAATTTTTGAAAAATTAACTGTGGGCCTTCAGCCTCTTAAAACCTTATTCTTAAATTTAGTTATTGTCGTTGCGTTGCTTTTTCATCTAGTGTGCTTTCGGCCACTTAAAACTTAATGGTTAAGGTAGTTTTGAATTTTTGGAAAATCAACTGTTGGCCTTCAGCAGCTTAAATCTTTATTCTCAAAATTTCCCCTTAAGCGAAAACATTGCGGCCTTCTGCCTTAAAAGATTAGGGTAATGTATTTTAAAATTTTGAAATTTTATTGTGGCCTTCAGTTGTTTGTATTGCACCTTGTATGTGTTTGTTCTATCCACTTTATATATATTAATTATTTTATTTGCAATTTTAACTGCGTGTCTTCAGTCACTTGAAATTTATCTTGTTAATTTTTAAGATTTCTTGTTTGAAGCCCTTCAGCTGTGATAGAACTGGATTTAGAAACTCGTAGTTGTAAAGGCTCGGCTATGTGCCGTTTTGGTTTAAATGTGTTATTAAATTACAATCAATTACAACTTTGAAGTGAAACTGACCGCCACCGTATTTGGCCCTTTCCACATTCCCACTCACCTGTTCTGCCCAGCGGGCGTATCAACAGTCAATATACTTTAGTTAGTTAAATGAGCCTGTATGGCCCCAGAAATCTTTTTGAGTCTCAAACACCTATGATGTATATATGCAGACTGAAGTGACGAATAAAATCCCTGGCCTTAGCACAAATTTTTATTCTTTAGCCTATACATACCGTCATTCATTAACTTTCAACTGGTTAAGATTCGGCATTAAGCAACAACATAGTGTTCCTAGTTTTCGGGAAAGACTTACTCTGACAGGACTAAGGAACAAAGCTTACACGAAATATTTAACTCCCTGGATCGGCTATCTACGTATACACAGCTTTGCAACACGTAATGTGTAAATGGAAACAGTCTCTCAGTTATCATGAAGTGCTTCAATAGTAGCGAGTGAAATTATAAAGGTGCGGACACTTGCTGCAGGATTGATGTGGGGGTCATTAACACACATCCCGATGGAAATGGCTTCTCCTATATGCCTGGAATAGGCAGAAAAATATAAAAATTCTCTCCCTTCGAGTAAGGATCACGATAAGCGTAATCGGAGGGGTAAGTTACTAGGATTGGGTGCTTTAGGGAAGGGTATTTTAGACACATGGAAAGCACGCAATTTCATCTCCAATCGGTGATTTCCAGAGCACCGTTCGCATTGCACACTGCGAAGGCTAGTCTGCTCAGTCTGAAATTAGAAGATGAAAATTATGGTGGTTTTGGAATTAGTAGGTTTCGATGATTTCTTTGCACACAGCATATGGTTAATGAGGAGGATATACACACATCAAAAAAAGTTTTGCATCACGCCGGTTACCAGAACACCTGAAGATATCATAGAGACAGGCCCTTTGTTCACGAATGTCACTAAACACGCCCAAATATGTACACAACCACGCATGAGCAGCGCCTATTAGACGGAGGGGATCCGACAGCCGATCACTTCCAGTCATTCCACTAGGAAGGAGGTACACGGCTCGTGTTGTCTGTTGTTCAACCATTCCTAGACGGTCAATACCGCGGTTAGAAAGTGTCCGCGTTGTTACTTTGTGCCAGGAAGGGCTCTCAACAAGGGAAGTGTCCAGACGTGTCGGAGTTCACCAAAGCGATGTTGTTCGGACATGGAGGAGATACAGAAAGACAGGAACTGTCGACGACATGCCTAGCTCAGGCCGCCCAAGGGCTACTACTGCAGTGGATGACCGCTACCTACGGATTATGGTTCGGAGGAACCCTGACAGCAGTGCCACCATAGGACGTCGCGTTACGACTCAAACTGTGCGCAGTAGGCAGCATGATGCGCTACTTCACTCCCGACGTCCAGGGCGAGATCCATCTATGTAACCACGACGCCATGCAGTGCGGTACAGATGGGCTCAACAGCATGCCGAATGGACTGCTCAGGATTGGCATCATGTTCTATTCGCCGATGAGTGTCGCATATGCCTTCAACCAGGCAACCCGGTCAGGCTGAACACCTTAGACACACTTTCCAACGAGTGCAGCAAGGTGGAGATTCCCTGCTGTTTTCGAGTGGCAATATGTGGGGCTTATGTACGCCGCTGGTGGTCATGGAAGGCGCCGTAACGGCTGTACGATATATGAATGCCATCCTCCGATGGATAGTGCAACCATATCTGCAGCATATTGGAGAGTCATTCGTCTTCATGGACGAGAATTCGCGCCCCTCATCGTGCACATCCTTTGAATGATTTCCTTCAGGATAAGGACATCGCCCGATTAGAGTGGACAGCTTGTTCTCCAGACATGAACCCTATCGAACGTGAGTGGAATGGATTGAAAAGGACTGTTTATGGAACACGTGACCCACCAATCACTATGGGGGATCTACGCCGAATCGCCGTTGAGGAGTGGGACAATCTGGTCCAACCTTGATGAACTTGTGGTTAGTGTACTATGATGAATACAGGCATGCATCTATGCAGGAGGACGTGCTGCTGGGTATTACAGGTACCGGTGTGTACAGCAATCTGGATCACCACCTCTGAAGGTCTCGTTGTTTGGTGAGACAACATGCAATGTGCGGTTTTCATTAGCAACAAAAAGGGCGGAAATGATGTTTATGTTGATCTTATTCCCATTTTCTCTACGGGTTCCGGAACTCTTGGAACCGAAGTGACGATAAACTTTTTTGTTGTGTTGAAAATTACGGCCTGGCAGACTGGATAGTGAAATCAGAATTAGCATAGTTCGAAGTTCCCACTCTCTTCTGTTCCTCACCAATGGATCACTGAATGCGATAACACCAGCGTTAAATTCCTATAAACCAGTAAGATGATCGCTTGGGGCGAAGACGCAGGGATATCGATGAAACAGCTTGGTATGGACAACATCTATTATAAAAAGACTTAAAACACAAATCACTACTACTGGTAGCAGGGAAGGGAATAAATAATTTTAAGATGACAGCAAAATTCATTGCACCACATGAATTCAATTCAATTCAACAAAAGGATATCCATGTGAACACAAAAACCATTCATAAGTGTCTGTGACGTTAGCTGTAGGATGCGAGTCACATTCTGACTTAACAGGCTTTACGCGTGTCCTCTCTACTGTCTGATTAAGTCTCTACAGTAAAGTATGGCGGTCAGTGATGATAGTGGGTTTGACAGCGGCAAAATAAGTACATGGGGGCATAGGCAGTGAGTAAGTGAAACAGTAGTATAGCAGTCTTATCTCTACATATTTTATTAAGGCACACAAGTCTCTGTGTGGCAAAGGTATTTGGTGCCGAGAAGCGCACGTCAGTTCTGGCTGAACGGTTTTTAATGTTGGTGACGACGGCAGAAACATTACTGCTTGCTGGTGCGAAGGGGGTTACATAATTTCGGAGTTAAATGTAATCTGTCCGTTCTGTAGGTTTGTTTGTAAGTGATTGAACTCCATGGAAAGTCAGGTTTGTGAATTTGGTTTATTAATAGTGATGTAATAATGCAAAAATCGCATTGATAAAAGAATTCTCAAGAAAGTCAATAGCGTGAGGTGATTGTTAGTTTATTAGTTTATGACAGTGTACGGGTTGACGAGGTGAATTTTATTAGATAATGTAGTGAACGAATGGAAAGTTATCGTTGCTGTTTTGAAGCAGTGGAGTTCCGCTTCTGAGCGAGGATGCAGACTGCGAGGTTTCCAGTACAGGGGACGAACGTCATATTTCTAGCTTACTGTCACCGGACAGGGACGGAGCGGTAGCGCTACTACGATGAAAGAGTGAAAAATTCTGGCGGCCGGTGTGGCCGTGCGGTTCTAGGCGCTTCAGTCTGGAACCGCGTGACCGCTACAGTCGCAGGTTCGAATCCTGCCTCGGGCATGGATGTGTGTAATGTCCTTAGGTTAGTTAAGTTTAATTAGTTCTAAGTTCTAGGCGACTGATGACCTGAGAAGTGCATAGTGCTCAGAGCCATTTGAACTATTTGAAAAATTCTGGAGCGAATTCCTAGTTTACTCATTTGGGTCACTGAAATTCAATGAGGCAATGTAGCATGGACGAAGTAAGTAATATTGTGTAAAGGTAAACATGATTTACCTAATCAGGTTCATGTAGACATGTGGGACTCCAAAAGATTAAAGAGTAGCAGTTCTTTTCTAAATTCTTGGTCTAGTAGATGGTAAACATTAATACTATTTCGCAACCGCTGTATCCTAGCTTCTCTTAAAAACGTCGTTTTCTTCGGTTGACGGTGACAGTTGATGATGGTGATGGTCTCGGAGACAGGTTGTAGACATGCATCGGCGTTGTGACTCCTTGCTGGTTTTAACTCACATTTCTTTGTTTTTACCTGCAAATTGTGTGAACCGGAAATACTAGCCATATTGGGACTGAGTTTTCTAAAGTTACCTCCCTACTAGATCGGACGTAACGCTGTTGCTGTTATGGAAGTCGCCGTTATGTATTACATAAGTAATACTCGTTGTATGTGCAAGTGTCCTGTGGTTACCTGGCTAAATTAAGTATGAATAGTCTGGAACCGCGCGACCGCTACGGTTGCAGGTTCGAATCCTGCCTCGGGCATGGATGTGTGTGATATCCTTAGGTTGGTTCGGTTTAAGTAGTTCTAAGCTCTGGGGGACTGATGACCTCAGCAGTTAAGTCCCATAGTGCTCAGTGCCATTTGTAGTATGAATAGAATAAACATCAGTCGTATGAAGCTACCGGTGTATTAAAGGCACAGGGTAAGAGAATATAAGGTGAGAGTGTGTTTACTATGTGTTCTGGCGTAACCGCAAGCGCCGGAACGAAGATGAAGAACTAGAAAACCAGAGAAGGCGGTGAGGAAACGTCAGCCAGTAGCTTGCTGACAAGGGCCGAGCCGCGCCAGGAGCGCCCCCTGCAAGAAGTGAATATAAGCGCCGCTCCTTCCAGCTTCGGCCGCTAAGATCGGCTCAGAGTACTGACGTTAGTGGTACGTATTTGCGGAGCTTGCTACAAGAACAACTAGCTGTGATCCTTATCAGTTAGTTGTCTGGACTTCGACTATAGAGAAGACTATTACTGTTTGCATGTCACATTCCACACTGATGTAACTCTGATGTTCAGTGTTTTCAAGCTGCTTTATGTAAATAACACTACTAGTGTTATTTGCTTGAATTGTTGTATAGCATTCCGAGAACGCAGCATCCTTTAGACACCATGTAAGCGACGAATGGGCAAGATTCAACACCACGTTCTATTCACAGTAGTGGTGTACACTGAGCTTCAACGAAAGTTTGGCTTGACGTTTTTTGTCGAAACAGAAATGGTGCGTAAAGCATCTGCTTCGACTGAGAATTACCATTAACGGCAGTAAACTTTCTGACAGCTGTTAGTGGTGTATCTGTCCATACGCATGTGCACACAGGTCGTTTGGATAACATTTCCTTAGGCGGGCGGGAGGGGGAGGAGGGCAGGTTTTGAATAAAGACGTCTTGCAATGTGCTTGTAGAATCCACGCGTCACATTGTGTCGGTGTAGTCATGTGGTACTTAAGAAGAATGGCGCATGTAGCATGACGCGCAGCGTGGCATCCACGCGCAAGTTATGGATTTGGAAGAATACGGATGGCTCGATAGGGAGGAAAAACTAAAGGAAAGGTTAGACGAAGGAGTGGCTGTAACGTCAAAACAACTCGCAAAGCACTCGTGTGGTATGGCTGTTCGTATTTCAGTGCACGCAGTTGGAAATTGTCAGTTTATCACGTGTGTGCTTACTAATGATGGGTGCGTAGATCATTCAGTGCATTCACTCGCCGATGACAACTCTACCTGTCGTACTAGCAGCAAACTCCAGCGCGAATAAAACTTTATGAAAACCATACACGTTTATACGCAGGGATCTGACGTTACAGTGTCACCACGGCTGGCGGTAGCGGCGACGGGAGAGACACGGAAGGAGAGGCAAGCGTCGGCTCCAAAGTGTGTTATCTTGTAGGGGAGAGAGGGGAAAGGAGGGGAACGCAGGCGGTAACACACGAGATACTTAAGGAAAGAGAGTGGAAGGGAGGGGGAAGACCTCGCCTTCGAAGTACGGCAGCAAAACACTTGTCTGCCTGGAGATTCTAACATTTGACAGCTGTCACACTGATGTTTTACTCGGTAATTTGGCAGTAGCATCAGTAGTTGTATTATTAGTTAATTTTACGGAAGAAACAACATCATGAGTTTCTCTAATCAAGCACACAGGTCTTTCATTCAAGTGATAGGCCAGCAGTAAACAGACATGTCAGTAGTAGCTGAATGGGGTGAATCACAAAATATGTTTCTCACCACATAATTGCAGAGATAGTTTTAAGAATGGCATTACGTGCAAGTAAGTCACATTGTTAGCCAGTCACACTAGCAAATCAGGATGTTTTAGAGCGCCTATAGGTAAGACATTAGAGACACAAAGCAATTGAAGACATTAACTGTCAGTGGACTAGCTTTATATTAGTGGGGAAAGTTGAAAATTTGTGCCAGACCACGCTGCAAACCTGAGTCTGCTGCTTATTAGGCTGACACGCATCTGGACATAGTGGTCCCCACAGCTGCACGGACTACCCTAGCACGCCTCCGAATAGACCCAAAATCTCAATTTATACCAGAACCAAAACCTCAATTTATACCACACACTACTGATGTAGTACCCCTGCTCGTTTGCCTAATTGCTCACGGCATATTGCTGATTCCTATAAGAATTCGAGTTTGGCGTGTATCTGCACTGAAGGGATTATTGCCCGTCTTCACCTTAAAAATATATGTAGTGTCTCTTCCTTCAGACATGTCCGAAAGAACAAACACTATTTTTATCCCGCGGCCACTAAAAATCAAGACAAGAAGGCATTAAAGACATTAGCTGCCAGTGGGTTTTGCTTTATATCAATGGGGTATGTTGAAAATTTACTCCAGACTGGGATTGGAACTCAGTCAATTGGACACAGTGGTACAACAGCGGTGGACTGCTCTTGCACGCCTCCTGGCAGACCCAAATACTGAGGTTATACCACATACTAATTATGTAGTACCTTTGCTCATCAGCCTTATTACTTGCGGATCCCGTAAAGGTTCGAGCTTGGTGTGCATCTGCACGAGAGGGATCTTCTGCAGCCGTCGTCTTAGTTATATATATGTGGTGTCTGGTCTTTCGGACATGTCCGAAAATAGAAACCTTTTTGATCCCGCAGCCAATGTGAATTAAGGCACTAAGGAATAAAAAACTTTAACTGCCAGTGGGCACTGATTTATATCAATAGGGAAAGCTGAAAATTTGAGCCGGAGTTGGATTCGAATCCTGCGTGCTGACAGACCCAAGTTCTCAGCTTATACCACACACTAATAATGTAGTGTCCCTGAATATTAGCCTCATTACTCGCGGCAGCTCGCTGATTCTCGCTAGGGTCTTCTAAGCAAAGTGCGTTCCTCAGTTGTGCAACTGTATTCGTGATTTCCTGTCAGAAAGGTCACAGTTCGTAGTAATAGACGGAAAGTTATCGAATAAAAGAGAAGTAATATCCGGCGTTTCCCAAGCAAGTGTTATAGGCCCTCTATAGCTCCTGATCTATATTAACGACATAGGAGACAATCTGGGTAGCCGTCTTAGACTGTTTCCGGATGATGCTGCCATTTACCGCCTTGTAAAATCATCAGATGACTGAAACGAATTGCAAAATGATTTAGATATCTCTATGGTGCGAAAAGTGGCAGTTGACCCTAAATAAAGAAAAGTGTAAAGTTCTTCACATGAGTACTAAAAGAAATCCAGTAAATTTCGATTACCCAATTTCATACAAATCTGAAGGCTGCAAATTCAAACTGAATACTTAGGGACTACAATTACAAATAACCTAAATTGGAACGATCACATAGATAATATTGTCGTTACAGCAAACAAAAGACTGCGATTCACTGGCAGAACGCTTAGAAGGCGCAACAGGCCTACTAAAGAGAATGCTTGCAGCACTCTTGTTCTCCCTATTCTGGAGTACTGCTGTGCGGAGTAGGACCCGCATCAGGTGAGACTGACGGACGACATCGAAAAAGTTCAAAGAAGGCGAGTTCTTTGTGTATTATTGTGAAACAGGGAGTTAGTGCCACAGACATGATACGTGAATTGGTGTGGCAGTCATTAAAACAAAGACGGTTTTCGCTGCGAGGCGATCTTCTCATGAAATTCCAATCACCAGTTTCCACCTCCGATTGTGAAAACATTCTGTTGGCAGCCACCTACACAGGTAGAAATGATCATCACGATAAAATAAGAGAAATCAGGGCTCGCACAGAAAAATTTAAGTGTTCGATTTCCTGCGCGCCGTTCGCGAGTGGAACGGTGACACCTTGAAGGTGGTTCATTGAACCCTCTGCCAGACACTTTATTGTGAATAGCAGAGTAATCACGTAGATGTTGATGTAGATTCTCGTAAGAGTTCGGGATTCACGTGCATTTGCACTTAAGGGATTATTTTCCGTCTTCGCCTTAATTCTATACATGTGTCGTCTGTTCTTCGTCAATAAGGAATTTACCTTGGTTTCTTTGTTTTGGAGCTCAGGCTGAAATAACCTGCAGTGGTAATATTAATACCTCTCCATGAATAACCTTGTAATTGTTTACAGAGGTACTTAATGAGAACCGTCGAACTGGCAAGTGTAATAAGTATGAAACTGTCTGCAGCACATGGAATGTAGGTGTAGGATTAAATTTGATGTCTTCTGCGGATCTCTGCTTTCTGTTAAATATGGAATGCATGCAGTTCTTAAGACGCGACGTGCCGTACATAAAAGGCTGAGATCTCATTCTTAAGTGTTTTTCTACAAAGTCACTGTGTGCACGTATGGTCCTCTGGTACTGTTGTTGTCGGTTGACTACGGGGGAAAATAGGATAATGCACGCTGTTCATTTGTTTCACTATACCTCATCCGCTTTGACTTTATACCCTTGCACCCGGTTTGTATCAAACATTTCCTCCTTCTTGGTTTGCATTACTCTTCGTTTGGATGAAGGGCAGTAGCTGGATGTCCTACCTGTTCTGCCACTTCCTTGCGCAGCTGACGCAACAGGTGGGAACATTTTCCTTCCCCTTTGGCCTCGAATTGTTGACTCTGGGATTGTTTTGGTTGCTACTCTTCCTCTTTCTGTTAATGCTAGGACCCTGGTGTGACTTTTTCGGACGTTGAGCAGGAGTAGCTGCGTTTATCTCACATCTGTTTTTTAGGTTTGGCTGGCCTGCGAGTACAGTGCCGCGTCTTAACCTTCGTTCATCATGTATGTGGGGACAGTGCCTCCTCATATGGCCGAACTGAGGGCATGTCGGACCGTTTGGATCCAGGCAGTGGCCAGCAAAGTGGCTTGTCTGGTGGCATCGAGGGCAGTGTGCCACTTCCGCAAACACATGCCGTAGCTCACTTCTCCGTGAGGGCGGGGTCACGAATCTATAAGCGTCGCCCCACAGGAAGGCAACTATGACGGCTTCATCCAGAGAAGAGGGAGAGACAAGGTTAACGTGAACCTCTATGTCAGAGTTTATCACTCTGACAAGGACGTCTTTTGTTCAGTACCCCGCTTCCAATCTCAGAAGATCATTTCGTCGTGCATCCCTTACCAGCACTTTACTCGCGGCATGCTACAGCCCAAATTGTGTCAGTGAAAGCAGCAAATTCCTCATTCGACTTGTGCTCTAGGGTGGATAGTTTGTCCCAATAATAATTCACATCTCTTTTGTCAGAGAACTGTTCTACCAACCCACACGCCAGGACACCACAGTTCGCAGCGTTCTGCAACGCTTTTTCGGACTCCTCATAAATCATAGCATCGCACACAGGCTTCATGCGGATGATGTTAAGCGTAAATTCCTCGGACCACGCTCATATTCTGCCAGTTTCCCAGATATTTTGAATAAGTGTGATGACGTTTCCATCTGATTTTCCGGAAAAAGGCGGCACGAAATTCACAGCTAAGGTTGAGAAAACATGAGGGTGTTCCATAGCTGTGGTTGTGGTGACTGATGCTGGTATGACTCGGCTCATGTAGCATTTCGCTTAGGCTAGTTTAACTGTCGGCCTCACAGGCGGTGTTGGCAGCAGAGAAGCTAGGCAATAGTTCCTCACATCCTTCAATGACTGCTTGTATTGATTCCTCTCCGCTCTGGGGGGGTGGGGATTTTCTGTTGTAGCTGCTCAAGCTGTTTCTCCAATTCTAAACTCTGAATTAAAAACTGTTGATCTACTCTGCAATTCACACTTAAGCGCCTGGCAGAGGGTTCATCGAACCATTTTCAAACTACTTCTCTAGCGTACCACTTTCAAATGGCGCGTGGGAAACAGGAACGCCTAAATCTCTCAGTTCGAACTCTGATTTCTCTTATTTTGTTATGATGATCATTTCTCCCTATGTAGGTGGGTGTCAACAAAATATTTACTCATGCGGAAGAGAAATGAAATTTCGTAAATACATACCGCCTTTATTTCAGTGACTGCCAGCCCAACTTGCGTATCATATCAGTGACACTCTCTTCCCTATTTCGCGATAACACGAAACGGGCTGCCCTTCTTTGCACTTTTTCGATGTCCTCCGTCAATCCTACCTGGTATGGATCCCACACCGTGCAGCAGTATTCCAACAGAGGACGGACAGGTGTAACGTAGGCTGTCTCTTTAGTGGGTTTGTCGCATCTTCTAAGTGTTCTGCGAACAAAGCGCAGTCTTTCTTTCGCCTTCCGCACAATATTATCTATGTGGTCTTTCCAATGTAAGTTGCTCGTTATTGTAATTCCCAGGTATTTAGTCGAATTGACAACCCTTGCATTTGTGCGATTTATCGTATACCCAAAATTTATCGGATTTCTTTTAGTACCCATGTGGATGACCTCGCACTTCTTTTCTTTGTTTAGTGCCAATTGCCACTTTTCCCACCATACAGAAATTGTCTCTAGATTTGGTTGTCAAGAGTGGCCGGAACCTCGATTTCTGTTCTTCCATGAACATTGGAGTGAATGGTGGTTGTCTGTACACGGAGTCTCTCATACTGAGAGGTTAACGCTTTGTTTACCTCTAACATTCTCCCTAACTTTTTGTCTAGCCTTTAGTTCTTTTAGATTAACCGGTCTACTGCTTTCTGAAATGCATCTGCCGAATTCAGGCGCGGGCTTTCCGCATTGCTTCTTGACCTCGCTCTAGGTTTTGGAGGCATGGTTACAAAAATGAGAGCACCTAGCCAAGTGATACAATGAATACAATGGATACCGTGAACGTAAGAACTGGCCAAAATACAAACTGCAGGCGGCGCTTACGATCTGTAGAGACGGCGGTGACGTCACCGGTAGCATGCAGGCGTTGGCGGCGGTGGCGTCCGAGGCGGAGGCAGCGAGCATGAACGTGGCAGCAACGATGGTGGAGACTGACTGCGCGGCGTCGACGACGCAGGCAGTGGTGCCGAGGCGTGGAAGACCCTAGCGTCGATCATTAAGCCTCAGGACGTCGTTGGCAGAATGTGATGGCGACGGTGGCAATTTCTATGGCCCATCATCGAGCGGCAGCTTCTTCTTCGCGGAGACGAGGGAAGGTTTCTGTACAGCGTGGCAAGCAGCAGCACTGACGTCGACTATTCGACGACAAGCGCGGGCAGCTGGCCGGATCTTCACTGCTGGTGAGGCGTGGCGCGTCGGCGTACCAAAGCGCTGCCTGCGTGCGTAGATACGACGGCGGTTGACACCGGCTGCTCGGTTCTGTCGCGTGGCGCTAACTCTGTGACAGCAGCAGGTGTGCTGGACTACAACGTCTGGCTCCCTACCAGTACAGGCAACCCGGCCACAATTTGCTGAATATTTTGCTTATGAAGAGACCAAACGTTGGAGAAGCGTCCCACCTCTGACACCAAGTTGTTCAGGACGGTTTGGAATAATAGAGAATTGTGAAGGTGGTTCGATGAACCCTCTGCCAAGCACTTAAATGTGATCTGCATAGTATCCATGTAGATCTCTTCGTTTCCAAGCAAAATGTCAGGTTAAAACATAATGAAAAATTTATTCACTTTCGGTCCACAGCGTCACAAGCAGGCCGCTGTCAGTTCAGTGGTGTTGAAATGGGGGCGGGGTCTGAGAGGAGGTCATACGGGAGACGAGGGTAGGTGCGTTTTCTCGGTTCGGGTGCTTGCAGACACGAGAGCGTCGCCTCCGTAGCTTTTCAGTGGCCGCCCCAGGTACTCATGACACACTCTCTCGCACACTACCAGTTCCCTCTGAGTGGAAAGCGGAAGTAGCAGCGCCATACACTCAGCACTTTTGTATATAGCTGAGTGATATTCACGAGAACAGGTCGTGACTACGGTGTTTAGCTAGGGCAATCCAGCTTCGAGCAGGGCTTCCACATTAACTGGAGTTGAAAGGCAGATGATAAAAAGTTTAAAAATTTTGGTTTATCTTTACCATAATTCCTTTTGAACTAGCGACCCTGTACATACTGAAATGGCGGCTTCCCTGTGCAGAAGAGAGAGGTGCACCAACTGTCATTCGTCCAGCTAAAACAGGTTAACTGATTTTGATTAAAGAACCTTGTGGTACAATAGTGACGTCAGAGAGGCCTACTGCGTATTGCGAACAGAACAGCTGCAGTATTTGTATTCGGCAAGACCTAAACATCAGTCCCGGTTGGCAAGACATGATTGCAGTTACTATGGTTACTCTTTCACCACTGACTGGGAAATCATGTTATTTGTTAGGTTTACGCAAACGCAGCATGGGGCTGCCGTCTTCCCTGGGAGTCTTACATCTACGTTTCATCACAGTGAGTAGATTTTTGTTTCGCTCAGGCTGACGAAATTATAGTATAAATTCATTTTGACAAGAGAAATTCTTTTTATTATCCTACTAACTTTATACAGCGAAGTCGCCCACCGTACGTGCGAGGATCGTGCTGAGTCTTAAGGGAAGGAGAAAATTTAAGCGCTGGAATTTTATCTTTACTGAATAAAAAGAGGGTGGAGGGTTGAACAACACTAGTTAAATCTCATAACTCATCTCTTCAACAATCACCCTCATGCAGTTCCAGCATTTGTTTTGTCTTTGTGGGGGAAGCATTAAAATGGCCAACTAAATTCCATAGAAACAATCGTTTATTACATAAAACGGCATTCAGTACACGAGACAATGACCTCAACATCACATTTAATAATCAGACTAATTATTGTTCCGTAAATATAATGAGGATGAAACAAAATCAAATGAAACACAAGCAGTAGTGTCCCTCAGTATGACACAGGATAAAATAACCAATTGCACCAGAAGAAAGAACTGCACAAGTCGAGCTTGACCGTTAAAAATTGGTTATGTAGACAGAAGTTAGAAAGGAAACGCCACTTAAACATATGTTAGTTCTGTTCTTAGTAACTGGGATAATACCGTAAATTGGACACGGTCAAAAGACTAATAGAGAGGAGGACATTTCTGAGGGAGGAGTTATGAGAACTTTTGTAGAATACATAGAAAATGCGGAGTCTGCCAATGTCGGTATTCGTTGTAAAAGAGAGATCGAGCTCTATGTAGTGTACCTGCTCGTAAACCGATGAGCAAAACGTGGTCGCCACGTGGGCTTGAAGACATAACTCAGGGAGCGACGTGATCATAATAAAAGTTACGTTACTGGAAAAAAACAGCCTGGCACACATGCTAGAATTACTGTGATAAGAAATGGCTGAAGGCGATAAATCAAAAAGTAATAAACGGAAACCAAAACTGCAAGGGACACACGTGAGACTGGCTGTCATTAAAGCTTACAAGTTTATTCTACTATTCAGTTGTCTCTCCAATCAAGAACATCACTTAGCTTACGTTCCGCTAAATGAAACACAGCTGAACGACTAATGCACGGCACGACACGTAAAAAAGTTGTCACAAATAAACGCGATATCACCACACTGACATTTATCCTTAATGAACGAAGGCCCGGAAACCCGGTCTAGCACTGTTCGTAAGCTAATTAATCTTGACATACAAATACTATAAAAAGGGACGTAATTAATTAATAACAGAGCCTGAAAATGCTGATGCTGTCAAGTGTAGCAATGGCACATGTCACTGATGGCCTTCCGAAGAAACAAGCATAGTCACCCACCAATGTCTGCAGCACGACTCCATTTAGAAGCTCTGATTCTTCTCTGCCTTTAGGAGCGGCGTGTGACATTTTTACCAGGAGAGCTGGCGGTACTGGCTCTGCTAGTCGATTTGGGGGAAAGAAAAATCACGAAGGAATACTACTTACTGCATGCTTTCTTTATAGACAACCACAAAGAAACGTGAAAGCTCATGATTCGCTGTAGGTTATTCTAAAATGTATCTTAGGGCATCGAAGTAAGAGGAGAGGAGTAGGAATCTAAATCCTTGGCCTCTACAGGGTATTCAAAAAATACTCAGTCATACATTCAACATAAATGAAAAAGAATGAAAGGAAACTAGCAAAGTGCACAGTGTAGAGACTTCTGATTTCGAGCACAACTAAAATAAAGTAACATATCCCACTGTTACCCTAGTATCAGCTTGTGCCTGAGATAATGAAAAAAATAAGGGAACAAGACCATGCCGTTACAAGTTATGAAATACACAAATTGAAAGGATGCGAATGAACAGCTTCTCTTGGTCATAATGAGTGCTATCAGAATGATTTCGCAATTGGTGGTGATAGCCTGATGGTGGCTTTGTGACTGAATGGGAGGATCGGTACTGTGATATGTGCAAAAGTGCTTTGAGTGTATACCGCTTGGAAAACAACTTCTGAACGGAAAGTTGCAAGTGTGCAGAGATGGCAGGTCATGCAGTAGAGTGTGTTATTATAAAAAGCAGGCATAATTGTGTCAGTACACGAAATGAAACCGAATCGATTGTGTTCACTACAAGCGTGAATCTGTTGTTTATTCATTAGTTTAAAGAGTTGATTGTGTATTGAATACCTGTGATTGAAATGATGGTTTACTCCTGTGCATGAAGATTTTGGTTTGATATTGTCTTATGGGAATAATATTCTCATCTGTGTCATGAACTGTCATATATGAATTGTAGAAGAAGTTATTCAGACATAAGCGTTGGTAACTTGATACAGTTGTTGATAAACGTGTCCTAGTTCCCAGATGTTGTTACGAGGAATGTTCAGTAAGTAGTGCAACTCATCTTTTTTTCTGAAAACAGGTTGGTTTTATTCAGGATTCTAATAAAACTTACTATTCCCCACTCTTTAGGCTACAACACCCTGTTTTTCAACATAATCTCCGTCCGGTGTGACGGCCTTATGTCACGTTACATGTAGGACCGGTATGCCCGCATGGTACCTCTCTACTGGTCGATGTTGTAGCCAATGTTTTGCTGAATCAATAATCTCCCCATCATCCAGGTACTGATAACCGCAGAGTGAATCCTTCGTTCGACCAAACATATGGGAATCGGAAAGTGGTAGATCGAGGCTTTGGATGAGGAAGAACAGTCCAATGAAGCTTTGTGAGCTCCTCTAGTGTGTGAAGACATGTAGACATGTGTGAGACCTTTCCATGGAGAAGGAGAGATTCGCGTTCATTTTTGTAGCGACGAACACAATGAAGTCTTTTTTAGATTTCGTAAGAGTAGCAAAATACACTTCAGAGTTGATCGTTGCACCATGAGGGAGCACATAAAGCAAAACACCCGAAGACTGTCGCCATGACTTTGCCGGCTGAAGGTGCGACTTTCAACTATTTCTTCGGAGGAGAGGTGATGCGTCATCTTTCCATGGATTACCGTTTGGTCTTCGGTTCCAAGTGAAGGACCCATATTTTATCGCCTGTGACAACATTCGACAAAAACTGTCACGATCAGCCTCACAAAAAATTCCGCAAGTGTAGTCCCTGGATGCTCTTTAAGTTCTTCTATCAGGCGGCAAGGAACCCAGTGGACACACATCTTTGAGAAGAGTGTGTCAGCACTACCAACAGAGACGCCCAGCTGTGCAGCGAACTAGTTGATTGTGATCCGGCGATCACTTCGAATGAGAGTGTTCGCAAGTTTTAAAATTTCGGGAATCACAGCTGTGTATGCAAAGATAAGTGCGATAACTTTGTAAATTACTATATTCGAGTATCAAAATTAGTGACAAGAATAATATGTATCAGGATGGACAAGAAAGTTAAGGACGTGTTAGACGGCGACTGGTTTGTGATTAGGAAAAGTAAAAGGGCAATTGTGAGATAGCACTTGATTGTGGAACCAAGACTGAAAGAAAAAATGATGAAAACACGTCCATCATATTTTCTGACACAGAAAATGTGTTTAATAATGTAAAATGGTGCAAGATGTTCGACATTCTCAGCAAAATAGGTGTAAGCTGTCGTCAGGATCTAATACGTGTAATTCTAAGTACCCCGTCAACCTGCAAAGTTTCGAGGCTACATTAATATTAAAATGTACCATAAGATTAGGGTTTCAGTGCTTCAGATGTTTTACGTCAAGAGTACCGGACGCAGAACGTTTATAAAGCCATGTCAAACTGTTAGAAAAGTCCTTATTTTGGATGTTTAACTCGTGCGTCTCGTTGGTTAAAATGTAGCTTTTGTCGTCAAAGTGTTTTCAGCACGTCATCGTTTCGTGGTAAGTTCGTACTGATAAGACCAAGTCTCATAAGTTGTGATGGGTTCCTCCAGAAACGAACTGCCCGTGCGCTCTGGAGAATGTTTTGAGCACTTAAATTGAAAGTGTATAAATTTTGAATGCATGGTGCTCCACAACTTTCAGATACTTATTAGAAGACATCTTCTGTACACAATGAGCCACACTTGAAATGTTTTATTTGCAAAACTGGTTTTTTGGTTTTAACCAATCGGTAGCAACTTCTGATACAAAGGAACAAAGAGCTGTATGTGCACCGATTTCAAAAAAATGATAACTGTACAGAACATACCAGTAATACATAAATATGTTGCCATTTTCTGATTTGACACAACAACGTTTACACACTACGCCCGCACGTACACTACATAAGCCGCGTGCTCACAACTGACTGGTCGAATACACATCTCTTGTTAGTTAAAACCGCTACCGCAGTTATTGCTCTGACATCGCTTATCCGTCAGGAACAAAATCAGTCTTGGCCGTTTTCCGAGGGACGGTGTACTACAACTACAACGAGAAAGTTTGTGCGGACCTTATCTGAAGGATTGTGACATGGGTGTCCTTTATCACCCACTTCTTTGATGTATACACTAACGACGTCATAATGTTATGGCAGAAGTGAGAAGTGCATCACTAAAAAGCTTCACAATAAAGTTATATACGTGGTGTTAGTCGTATAGGTGACGATATTGTGGTCATTGGTATCTTAACATGCACCCACTTCACTGTGCTTTACTACCTGATGTTTCTCGTTGGTAACAACGCCGCGAAATGGAGTACGCTTCTAAGTATACACTTTCTGTTTTGGGTCCATGCGACCACACAGCGATACCTGACCAGCTGCTATAATTTCCCCGAAAAATGGGGTAAGAGGCAGTGCTAAAATTTTATAATGTGATGGCAGAACCAGTTATAATGTATGGATTAGAGAGTGCTTGAGCTTTAAGCGCCAGTCACTGGAGGAAGATTGAAGCAGAGATGAGATTACTAGGACCGCAAGATTAGTAAAAACTGGCGATATCGAAATGAATTATCCAAAGATACTTCAAAAATAGAGGAATAGAGAAAGAAATGGTATGAAAACATTCAAAGGATATTAGATGAGCGATTGCCGGAATTAATATACACAATCGGAAAAAAATTAACACACCGGGAAATCTGAAGATGTCTTGTGCCACCGGGGATAGCAGACGTACTAATAATGATTTCAGTGACACCCGCCAACTGATAACATAGTGTCATAGCTATCAGAGAACCATCTGTGTCTGCCCATTAATAGGGAATGCTCACAGCCAGAAGGCTCAGTGCGGTGCAAACGTGTGAAGCTAGTAAGCAGCTATGCCACGGAGACGCACTCGTTCTTCCTACAGCCAAGTGAGCGAGTTTATAAGGGGTAAAATTGTGGTCTTCCGAGTGGAAGGATGGTCCTTTCGGAGAACAGCCACGTATGTTGGACGTGCTTCGTCAGTGATGCTGGTATCAGTGGGCACGTGAATTTTCTCACACTTGTAGACGAAGTACTAGACATTCACGCAGAACAGACGTCCGACAGGATCGTCGTATCGTAAGGGCAGCAGCGATAGATCGCACAGCTACCACAGCTGTTTGTAAGCGCAGCAAGGGTCAAAACAAACTGTAGCGAAACGATTAGTAGCGGTGGAATTATGGGCACGCATACCTCTAGCGCGGCTTCCACTCACGCCACATCATCGACGTGCACGAACGGCTTGCCTTGTGCCATCAGATTAGGACTTGGAATAGCGCGTCAAGGTCTTCAACGATGAAGGTAGATTCTGCCTGCACGCAGGTGATGGTCATTTGTACGATGTAGACCTGGTGAGCGCTTTCTCGTAGAGTGCACTCTTCCACGACATACTGGTTCCACTCCAGGTCTCATAGTATGGGGTGCGATAAGCTACAACTCTCATTCACCTTTCGTGTTTCTAAAGGAGACGCTAACGACTGATCGGTACATGCAACATATTGTTAGAGAGTTCTTTCTCTGTTCTTGCAACAGGAAGGTGATGTTTTTTTCCAACAGGATAATGCTCGCCCACACACTGCCCATGTATCTCGACTTGCTATGCAAGACGTGCAACAGCTTCCCTGGCCAGCATGATCTGCAGCCTTGTCTCCAATCTAGCACTTGTGGGATCTGATGGGACGAGAAGTGACTCATACGAATAGTCAACTAACAACTCTTACAGAAATACGTGAACAGGTCGAGGAGGCGTGGCGTAATATATCACAGGTCAGTATTCGCCATCTGTACGATCAACTCGATGCCAGAGTGAGCGTCTGCATTTCTGGCTGTGGGGGCTACACCTCAGAACCACTGCGCTATTGATCTGTAAATGCAATCATTTCATGTACTGCGGTCTATGGCGCTGCAGTCATGGACTGTGCGGCTGGTCCCGGCGGAGTTTCAAGTCCTTCCTCGGGCTTGGGTGTGTGTATTTGCCCTTAGGATACCTTAGGTTAAGTAGTGTGTTAGCTTAGGGACTAATGATCTTAGCAGTTGAGTCCCATAAGATTTCACATACATTTGAACATTTTTTCATGTACTCCATATGCGCTGTTGCAAAAATAAATCTTGAGTGAATTGGACACTTCTGAAAGGGTGTGCTAATTTTTTCCCAGCCGTGTACACATACACATGAAGGAAAAGAAATGTTCCATCTCCTTTTAAGAGATAGAAGAATAAGCTGCACTCTACTTGAAATTGAAACAGGCAAGGAAGCCTAAATAAAACCTTGATGTGATTGTAGATTCTATAGGAAAAAATGGGTGCTACACAATTTTTATACGAAACAGGAGGGAACAGAAAGAATGAAAGACCAAGAATCCAATTAAAAAGAATGTAAGGCAGTCACGTAGCCTCATGTGTACTGTTCAATCCACACATCGAAGAAACAGTGATGAAAATGAAAGATATGTTCAGTAGCTTTCGTATTCACGATGGAAAGATATCAACAATAGGATTCACTCATATTTCTTTCGTCGGTAAAAGCGAGGAAGAATTACAGGACCTGCTCAATGGAATGAACAGTGTACTGAGCCCAGAACATACTGGGAGTAACTGAAGAAAGAGGTCAGTAAGGAGGAGTGGCGGAAATGATGATAGTTACAAACTTGATATCAAAATAAACGACAAGGAACTAAGCGAAGTGATGGATGTTTGCTACCTAGAAAGCAAAGTAACGTATGAAAGACGAAGCAAGAAGGTCATAAGAAGCAAACTAGCTCAGGCAAATACGCATTCCTGGATAAAAGAAGTCAACAAAACAAACAGGGGTCTTATCTTGAGGAAGAAATTTCTGACATTGTACATCTGGACTTATATGGCATTTTATCATGGACTGTGATGGAACCGGAGAAGAATACATTCGAAGCGTCTGAGATGTGGTGCTAGAGAAAGATGTCGCAAATTTTGTAGACTGATAAGAAATGAGGCGGTTCTGCATAGTATCGACGAGTAATGAAATATGTGGAAAACGTTGACAAGAATGGATGGTGGAACAAGTTTTAAGATATCAGGGAATAAGTTCCGTTGTACTAATGGTAGCTGCAACGGGTAGGATTTTTGGGGAAGGTAGAGATTGTAATAAATTCACCAAATAGTGCATGACGTTGAAAGAAAGTGCTGCTCTGAGATGAAATGGTTGGCACAGAATGTGATATTGTGCCGGGACGAAATAAATCGGTGTCAAATTAGTGATGACCCAGGAATGTGACAATACCTATATAGCGGAGTAAGGCATAAAGCTTTTCCGTTCCCTTTAGTAGTACCTGTTTATCATGTGACTGTACTGAAGGTGGTTCGATCATGTATAGTTGGTTAGAAGAGGATTTCCAGAATGTGTAGTTGTGGGCTCTGAGATTCTCTACTGAAGGCGGATTAGGTGCGATTTCGAATTTCTCTACTCAATGAAAAAAATTTCAGTCAGTATTCCGACGATACAATTCATAGAATGTAACTCGAGTGATCATAATATTGTGCAGAGTTAATGTAAGGCCACGATGCCGGTAAGAATATTTATGGACACTAAGACAAAAAAATGGTTGCAACACGAAGGAAATATCCGAATGTGTTGGAAATCGACGGATGTGATCTATATGTACCCAAAAATACATTATTACAATTTCAGAAAAACTGTATAATTTATTCGAGAGGAAGTGCTTCATAAACTGAGCACGTGAATGACTCGTTAGTTCACCTCCCGTTCTTGTGCGAGTAGTTATGCAGCTTAACAGTGACCTTTAAAGTTGTTGAATTTCCTGAGGGATATAGCGACAAATTCTGTTCATTTGGCGCGTCAGATTGTCAAAATCCCGAGCCGGTTGGAGGGCCTTGCCCACAATGCTTCGAACGTTCTCAATTTTGGAAAGATCCGGAGACCTTGCTGGCCGAGGTAGGGTTTGGCAAGCTTGAAGACTACCTGCAGAAACACTCGCGGGCGGGTAGACGTTATCTTGCTGAAATGTAAGACCTGGACGGTTTGCCATGAAGGGCAATGATGAGGAGGTCCCATACTCCTAGGAGCGTTGGGGACGATGCGGGACACCCGCACCGCCGTCCTAGCCGAGGTGGTTTACGGTTGCCTTCCTCCGACCGTAATGAGAATGAATGATGGTGATGAAGACGACACAACAACACCCAGTCATCTCGAGGCAGGGAAAATCCCTAACCCCGCCGGGAATCGAACCCACAAGTGCGCGAGAAGTGAGAACGCTACCGCAAAATCACGAGCTGGGGACTATGAAGGGCAATAAATTGTAGACGTATTTCTGTGATGTAAGAGTGATGCGGATGACAACTACAGGGGTCGTGCTATGAAAAGTAACAGCACCTGCGGTTATGACACATGGTTATCGGGCGGTATAGCAGGCCACCGTCTAGTTGGTATCCCACGGCTCTCAGGGTGTCTCTAAGCACTTCTTTCGCCTGTACTCCCATTGTCCTAATTGTCTTAACTCATGAGTCTCGCTTCGAAATGAGCCCCGATACCAGCTAAGACGTGTCTGTAGACGCCACAAATAGCAGTGGGGTACTAACCTGATTATCGCCCACCATATAGCCCAACAGCCAGAAGTCACAGATGTGGTGTCTTTTTTTTCCTAGCAGGAACCCGTTGGTTGTCATCCGCGTCACCATTGCAGAAAAGCGGTATGTCGTCGATGTTCTACGCACCGTTTGTTGCCCTACATGACAAGCCACGCTGGGTTTACATTTCAGCAAGATAACTGCCACCCGTATGCGGAAATTGTTTCAGCTGCTTCTCTTCGTGCTTGCAAATCGTACCTTGGCCTGCAAAGTCGCTGGATCTATCCCCGATTGAGAGCGTATGAAGAATTATTGGGATGTCCCTCCAGCCGGCTCGTTATTTTGACGATCTAACGCTCCAGCTGGACAGAATTTGGCATCCCTCAGGAGGACATCTAACAAAAAAATTTCTCATTTTGCGAAGCTCTGTCTCTTGAACAAATTTGTCTGAAATTGAAGTCATTTGTTTGCCTGTACTTGTACATCTTATCAACCGATTTCCGTCCCGTTCGGATAATTCCTTAGTCTTGCATGCTGCCTCTGGTTTTATTTTTAGAATGTATTTTACTCTTGAAGATGTCGTCATCAAACTAACTCTGTAAGTTACGTCTGTATTTTCAGGAATTCACTCGAATTCTTCGTCGTCTAAATGGTTTGTTATTGAATAATTACATGCACATTTGAACTATGACGTAAATGTATGTATGTCTGAAACTAACCGCCATGAAACTACGAACTGAATGGGCTGGAAACTTGGATCTCCTGTGAGATGCGGATCCATTTCATCCACGTCAACGTGAAAGGACACGCACAAACGAAGTATGGAGTACGGGCGTAATTGATAGTAATAAAGCAGCTACAAACTTGCCTTTATTGAAAACTGCCTACGCAGTTCGGAAATTACGGCTCAGCTGACGGCAGAAGAAAACTCTACAGAAAGCAGGACAAAGGGCCGGAAGGAGGCAGAAGGGGGCTGTTAGGGTAACAAGCGAGAGGAGGACCGAGCGGTCGTTTCGTTATCCGCGGGAGGGACAGGGAAATTCAACAGAGACTTGGCTGCGGTGCCGCAGCGTACGAAGCTCCCTGGAAACACACCCCCTCGAGTAACATATCTTTGATGATTTTGCCCGCGCCCTTATCAGGATGACAGGCGGTATTTTTAAAATATCTCGTCTCCTGAAGACCTCATGCGGGTCCTTCCTATTTCTACACGTTCTCACTTAACAACGGGTGACGAGATGAATATAAACCCGGTGATTCTGCTAGGTATGGGAGACTATGTAAAATAAAACTCTGCAACATGCACCGTTGCAAAGTTGTGATTTTACGTAACTCACTCGCGTTACACCGTAACGCTATTATTGAAAATGTAAAGACAAGTAACTCCTAAAGAAGAAGAAAGTAAACAGTATAAGAGAAGTTTTGCAAATACATTCTGTCAGGTAATTGGAATTGCTAAAACGATACCAATTGTAAATATCCTAAATTTAAGAAGAGTAAACAATGTGATTCAAATCTTGCTCATTCCCAGACAGCTGGCGGACAACATCCAGCTAGGTTTTCCATGGAATGGTCAGACATCTCAGATCAATTTAAGCACGTAGAATACATAAATATCTTTTGAGGAGGTGCTTCACAGCTAAGAACGTATTTGAAATGACGTCATATACCTGATGATTAGATGATACCAAGTAGGAGTTAATAAAAGACTATTTGATCAGAATAGCTTGTCGGTTCCGAACTAAAATCTTTCGTAAATTAAATACCACACTTACGGAGAGAGATTTGAGCCAACTTCAGACACAACTGTGAAACACACGTAATGAGTCGCAAAGGAATGAAATTACAAAGCGAAGTCTGTAGTAAATTATCAGCTGTGAGAAAATAGATTGGCAAGGTGGCGTTAACACTCACTCACTGTGAGTTCCGTTCAATCTTAATTATGTATATTCACAGTTCATCGATTCCGGAAATCGAGGATCGCGACGATTTTTGTCTCTTAACAACACTGATGCTGCTAAAAACACCGGTTACAGCGACTCCAAGACTTTCGAAAACGTTTTCATTTCAAGTATTAGGTCAGATTAAAAATGAAAATTTTGTGTGATATAATTACAAACTGTTTTCGGATTGGTTGTAGGGTGAAACCTTACTTCTTCCACTGTTCCATGACATAGTTCAATGGGAAATATACCCTGAAGATTTTCACGACTGAGTTTGCGAGAATCAAAATAAGTGACATAAATGTCTATACCCCTTGAGTGCATTTATTTTAAAGATACGTTTACTATAACGCCAAGGGAGCATAGACTTTCCAATGTGACGTAAATTTCAACTTGATGCGTCTAACAACTCCAGAGAAATAGGGTTTTGAACAGTCGGACAGACAGACGGACTGACAGATGGACAACGAAGGGTTTCATTTTTACTGACCAAAGCACGGAACCCTAAGAAACTAACGACAATTGAAACAAAGAACAGTCACAATTACTTTTAGATTATTGTTCCTCTACGCGTGTCTAGGAATTTACCCTCATTTCTTGGCGGAATGTGTTGTTAAATTACGGAATTGTGGTGTATATATATGAAAGAGAAACGTTGACAGCAATCTCGAAAAATTTCGGTCTACAAATTTCAAATTTTTACACAGTTCTCTATAAAAGTTCAGACACAGATACACTACAATTTTTTTTTAATATATGTGTGGCATGTAAGTATGTATACACTATATAAATGGAAATGATTCTCAACAGAGTTCTCGAAAAGTTCTTCACAGATTTACTACAAAATTGTAAACGATAATCTAACAAATTATACAAAGTATACTACATATTATTTTATATATATTGTATATGTAGTAAATATACGCTATATGAAGAGAAACGTAATCGGCAAAAATTCTTGTAATTTACTTCTAATTATTACACGATACTCCAACAAACATTTGGACTCAAGAAAGACACATTTTTGTATGTATTTAACAGGTAAATAATTATACTACACAACAGCAAAAATATCAAAATTTTCTTTTGACCAGTTTACTTCAAATTTTTACACGGTACCCCAATAAACGTTCAGACAGACTTAGGTTACATACTTTTTAGTATGTAGTATACAAATTTATATGTATGAAATATGTACTACTATGCAAGAACAAGTCATAGTTTAACACTATTACCAAAAATCTTGACCGATTTACTTCAAATTTTTACATGATACTACGTTAAACATTTAGACAGACATATGCTACAAAAGATCTTGACCGATTTCATCACTAAATGAAACAACTTCACGACTGTTAACAGAAAAATTGTTGCTTCATTTAATGTCAATAACAGAGACTGTGAAGCCTTACCTTAAGTGTTCAATTTGATCATATTTTTTCACAATACTCTAATAAATATTGAGATGAAAATAGACTACTTACTTTCAATATATATATATATATATATATATATAGCAGATAAATATGTACGTAACATCTAAAAACAGACATATTCTACAAATTTTAATACTGTTGTTGTTGTTGTGGTCTTCAGTCCTGAGACTGGTTTGATGCAGCTCTCCATGCTACTCTATCCTGTGCAAGCTTCTACATCTCCCAGTACCTACTGCAACCTACATCCTTCTGAATCTGTTTAGTGTATTCATCTCTTGGTCTCCCTCTACGATTTTAACCCTCCACGCTGCCCTCCAATACTAAATAGGTGATCCATTGATGCCTCAGAACATGTCCTACCAACCGATCCCTTCTTCGAGTTAAGTTGTGCCACAAACTTCTCTTCTCCCCAATCCTGTTCAGTACCTCCTCATTAGTTATATGATCTACCCATCTAATCTTCAGCATTCTTCTGTAGCACCACATTTCGAAAGCTTCTATTCTCTTCTTGTCCAAACTAGTTATCGTCCATGTTCCACTTCAGTACATGGCTACGCTCCCTACAAGTACTTTCAGAAACGACTTCCTGACACTTAAATCAATACTCGACGTTAAGAAATTTCTCTTCTTCAGAAAAGCTTTCCTTGACATTGCCAGTCTACATTTTATATCCTCTCTACTTCGACCATCATCAGTTATTTTGCTCCCCAAATAGCAAAATTCCTTTACTACTTTAAGTGTCTCATTTCCTAATCTAATTCCCTCAGCATCACCCGACTTAATTCGACTACATTCCATTATCCTCATTTTGCTTTTGTTGATGTTCATCTTATACCCTCCTTTGATGACACTGTCCATTCCGTTCAACTGCTCTTCCAAGTCCTTTGCTGTCTCTGACAGAATTACAATGTCATCGGCTAACCTCAATGTTTTTATTTCTTCTCCATGGATTTTAATACCTACTCCGAATTTTTCTTTTGTTTCCTTCAATGCTTGCTCAATATACAGATTGAATGACATCGGGGACAGGCTACAATCCTGGCTCACTCCCTTCCCAACCACTGCTTCCCTTTCGTGCCCCTCAACTCTTATAACTGCCATCTGGTTTCTGTACAAATTGTAAATAGCATTTCGCTCCCTGTATTTTACCCCTGCCACCTTTAAAATTTGAAAGAGAGTATTCCAGTCAACATTGTGAAAAGCTTTCTCTAAGTCTACAAATGCTAGAAACGTAGGTTTGCCTTTCCTTAATCTGGCTTCTAAGATAAGTCGTAGGGTCAGTATTGCCTCACGTGTTCTAACATTTCTACGGAATCCAAACTGATCTTCGCCGAGGTCAGCTTCTACCAGTTTTTCCATTTGTCTGTAGAGAATACGCGTTAGTATTTTGCATCCGTGACTTATTAAACTGATTGTTCGGTAATTTTCACATGGGTCAGCACCTGATTTATTTGGGATCGGAATTATTATATTCTTCTTGAAATCTGAGGGTATTTCGCCTGTCTCATGCATCTTGCTCACCAGATGGTAGAGTTTTGTCAGGACTGGCTCTCCCAAGGCCGTCAGTAGTTCTGATGGAATGTTGTCTACTCCTGGGGCCTTGCTTCGACTCTGGTCTTTCAGTGCTGTGTCAAACTCTTCACGCAGTATCGTATCTCCCATTTCATCTTCATCTACATCCTCTTCCATTTCCATAATATTGTCCTCTAGTACATTGCACTTGTATGGGCCCTCTATATACTCCCTCCACCTTTCTGCTTTCCCTTCTTTGCTTAGAACTGGGTTTCCATCTGAGCTTTTGATATTCATACAAGTGGTTCTCTGTTCTCGAAAGCTCTCTTTAATTTTCCTTTAGGCAGTATCTATCTTACCCCTAGTGAGATAACCCTCTACATCCTTACATTTGTCCTCTAGCTATCCCTGCTTAGCCATTTTGCTCTTCCTGTCGATCTCATTTTTGAGACGTTTGTATTTCTTTTTGCCTGCTTCATTTACTGCATTTTTATATTTTCTCCTTTCATCAATTAAATTCAATATCCCTTCTGTTACCCAAGGATATCTACTAGCCCTCATCTTTTTACCTACTAGGTCCTCTGCTGCCTTCACTACTTCATTTCTCAAAGCTACCCATTCTTCATCTACTGTATTTTTTTCCCCCATTCCTGTCAATTGTTCCCTTATGCTCTACCTGAAACTCTGTACAACCTCTGGTTCTTTCAGTTTATCCAGTTCCCATCTCCTTAAATTCCCACATTTTTGCAGATTCTTCAGTTTTAATATACAGGTCATAACCAACAGATTGTGAGCAGAGTCCACATCTGCCCCTGGAAATGTCTTACAATTTAAAACCTGGTTCCTAAATCTCTATCTTACCATTATGTAATCTATCTGAAACCTGTCAGTATCTCCAGGCTTCTTCCAGGTATACAACCTTCCTTTATGATTCTTGAACCAAGTGTTAGCTATGATTAAGTTGTTCTCTGTGCAAAATTCTATCAGGCGGCTTCCTCTCTCATTTCTTAGCCCCAATCCATATTCATCTACTACGTTACCTTCTCTACATTTTCCTACTACCGAATTCCAGTCACCCATGACTATTAAATTTTCGCCTGGTTTCACTATCTGAATAATTTCTTTTATTTCATCATACATTTCTTCAATTACTTCGTCATCTGCAGAGCTAGTTGGCATATAAACTTGTACTACTGTAGTAGGCGTGGGCTTCGTGTCTATCTTGGCCACAATAATGCGTTCACTATGCTGTTTGTAGTAGCTTACACGCATTCCTATTTTTTTATTCATTATTAAACCGAATCCTGCGTCTTCCCTATTTCATTTTGTGTTTATAACCCTGTATTCACCTGACCAGAAGTCTTGTTCCTCTTGCCACCGAACTTCACTAATTCCCACTGTATCTAACTTTAACCTATCCATTTCCCTTTTTAAACCTTCTAACCTACCTGCCCGTTTAAGGGATCTGACATTCCACGCTCCGATTCGTAGAACGCCAGTTTTCTTTCTCCTGATAACGACGTCCTCTTGAATAGTCCCCGCCCGGAGATCCGAATGGGGGAATATTTTACCTCCGGAATATTTTACCCAAGAGGACGCCATCATCATTTAATCATACACTAAAGCTGCATGCCCTCGGGAAAAATTACTGCCGTAGTCTCCCGTTGCTTTCAGCCGTTCGCAGTACCGGCACAGCAAGGCTGTTTTGGTTAGTGTTACAAGGCCAGATCAGTCAATCATCCAGACTGTTGCCCCTGCAACTACTGAAATGGCTGCTGCCCCTCTTCAGGAATCACACGTTTGTCTGGCCTCTCAACAGATACCCCTCCGTTGTGGTTGCACCTACGGTACAGCTATCTGTATCGCTGAAGCACGCAAGCCTCCCTACCAACGGCAAGGTCCGTGGTTCTTGGGTGGGTTTAATATTCCCTGTATATACTATACAAATATTTAAATACCAATAATTTAATATTGATGGTATTTAAATATTTGTATAGTATATAAAGGGAAAATGTTGTTAGCAAAATTACGATCATCGATTCAGATGTTACATTTCTCGCTGTTCTCATTTCTGCTACTTCTCATTAAATTCGTCTTTCTTCGATTTACTCTCGGTCCATATTCTGTACTCGTTAGACTGTTCATTCCATTCAACAGATCCTGTAATTCTGTTTCACAATCAGTGAGGACGGAAATGTCCTCAGTGAATCTTAACACTGATATCTTTACACCTCGAATTTAAATCACTCTTGAACCATTCATTTATTTCCGTCGTTGTTCTTTCTCTTCCACTCATATTGTTCCCTGTTGGTTCTCGTACATGTTGTATTCAACCCGTCTCCCCCTGTAGCTTACCTCTCTTCTTCTAAGGATGTCGAAGATCTTTGACCACCTGAAATCGTGGAACGCCTTTTCCAGGTCGACAGATCTAATGAATGTGTCTTGATTTTTTTTCAGCCTTGCTTTCATTATCAACCACAATGTTAGAACTGCCTCCTTGGCGCCTATACCTTTCCTAACGCCACACTGATCATCATCTAACAGGTCCTCAGTTTTCTTTTCCACCCTTCTGTGTAATACTCTTGTTAACAACTAGGATGCATGAGCTGTTAAGGTGACTGCACGGTAAATATCACATTTTTCCGCTCTTGTAGTCTTGTGAATTGTGTGGATACTGTTTTTCTGAAAGTCTGATCGTATATCGCCAATCTCGTACATTCTACACACCAACATGAATAACCGTTTTCTTGCCACTTCCATTTTAGAAATTATGACGGAATATTATCCAGCTCTTCTGTCTTATTGGGGGTTAAGTCATTCAGAGCTCTTATAAATTCTTCCCTGTCGACTCCTGTTCCATCTTCTATCTCGTCATTAGTTCAGTCCTCCCCCTTATAGAGGTCCTCAGTACACTCTTTCCATCTATAGACTCTCTCATCTGCTTTTAACAATGGAACTTACATTGCGCTCTTAATGCTACCATCCTTGATTCCAATTTCACTGAAAATTGACCTTTCCTTATCCTCAGTCCGTCCTTCCGACAATCATTTAGGTTTCGATTTCTTCACATTTTTCATGTAGCCATTTCGCCTTAGCTTCCCTGCAGTTCCTGTTTATTTCATTTCTACGTGTCTTGTATTTCTGTATTCGTGAATTTCCAGGAACATTTTTATACTTCTTTCGTCTATCAGCTGAAGTATATCTTCTATTGGTCATGGTTTCTTCGCAGTTATCTTCCTTGTACCCACGTTTTTCGCTTCAATTTCTGCCATTGCCCTTTTAAGAGATTTCCATTCTTCTTGAACTGAACTGCCTACAGAGATATTCATTATCGTACTATCTATATCCTCAGATAACTTTATTCCTTGGTACTTCCGTATCCCACTGCTTTGTGCACTGATGCTGTACTTCCTGAGTAGTATGTTACGTTTCATCGTACTCTTTATCATTACTAACTTATGGTCAGAGTCTATCCTGCCCTGGATGTGTGTTACAATCAAATATCAGACTGAGGAATCTCTGCCTGACCGTGATGAAATCGAACTGAGATATTCCCGCATCTCTCGGCCTTTTACAAGTAGGCAGGTCTTATGGAAGGGTTACTTGGTACAGATTAATCTCGTTTTGGCGTGGTTCTCGTTCATAAACCTGCGTCCCCTTCCCATTTTTCTGGTTCCGCAGCATATTCGGTAAAAATGGAACCCTTTTAAGATCTGTATGTTATCACTCGGTCTGTCTGTCTGTCTGTCCAACTGTTAAGGCACCCGTTATTTCGAGAACGGTTAAAATTATCAGGTTAAAATTTATGTCCAATACTAAGGACTATACTCCCTTTGCGGTGTAAATAATTTGAGTATCCAAATCAATGCACTCGAAAGATGTGCCAATTAAGGTCACTCGTTTTGATATTCGCAAACTCACTGTTGAAAACTTAGAGAGGAACTACCCCTATTTATAGCAGGCCTGATGGTCTAGCGGTAAAATTCATGCCTGAAAACTGAGAGGTTGTGCTCGCTGCCGCCGTTGGATAAGCAGCTGCAGCAGCAAGTCGTATGCTCCTAGCTCACTCATTTGTTACATAGTTTAATTCTTAATTTCTTTGCGTGTTTTTGGTACTTGCATTGTTTAATTCATAAATTTCGGGCGTATTATAGTATTTGAGAGTTGTAGCATCGCGTTTTAGTACCTGAATAGTGTAAATTCGCGTAGTCGTCTGTCTTCTGTTTTTGTTTTGAACGGCCAGTGTCGGTTGGTCACAGTCAGTGTGCTCGCTGCCGCCGTTGGATAAGCAGCTGCAGCAGCAAGTCGTATACTCCTAGCTCACTCATTTGTTACATAGTTTAATTCTTAATTTCTTTGTGTGTTTTTGGTACTTGCATTGTTTAATTCATAAATTTTGGGCGTATTATAGTATTTGAGAGTTGTAGCATCGCGTTTTAGTACCTGAATAGTGTCAAATCGCGTAGTCTCCTTCCGCCGCCGAGCAGTGTGTCAGCAGTGCGCAAGTAGCAGCATTACTGCATTTACTAGGCAATCTTGTGTTTTAATAACCGTTTAAATTTTGTGTCGATTTGTTTGCGCTCTCTGCAGATTAGTTCAGACGTTCTTTGCACAACAGTTTTTAGCATGGATAGGGACTGCAACTGCTGTGTTCGGATGCAGGCTGAGTTGGCATCCCTTCCCGCCCAGCTTCAGGCAGTGTTGGCTTCGGTCACACAGCTTGAGGCTGTTGCCAATGGGCATCACTGTGGGGGTCCGGATGGGGGTTTGCCGGGGACGGCCAGCTCGTCCCACGCATCCCCCAATCGGATTACGACTGTGGTTGCCCGGGATACTGCCCGCATTGAGGCTGATCCCTCACCTGTGGTAGAGTGGGAGATCGTCTCAAGGTGTGGCAGGGGGCGAAAGACATTCCGGAGGGCTGAACGGAAGGCCTCTCCAGTGTGTCTGAAAACCGATTTCAGGCTCTGTCTCAGGCTGATCCGATCTTCGGCCTGACATGGCTGCTTGTCCTGTTCCAGAGGTTGCTCGTCAGTCTGCAAGGTCTGGGCGGTCGCAGAGGGTGGGCTTACTGGTAGTTGGGAGCTCCAACGTCAGGCGCGTAATGGGGCCCCTTAGGGATATGGCAGCAAGAGAGGGGAAGAAAACCAATGTGCACTGCGTGTGCATACCGGGGGGAGTCATTCCAGATGTGGAAAGGGTCCTTCCGGATGCCATGAAGGGTACAGGGTGCACCCATCTGCAGGTGGTCGCTCATGTCGGCACCAATGATGTGTGTCGCTATGGATCGGAGGAAATCCTCTCTGGCTTCCGGCGGCTATCTGATTTGGTGAAGACTGCCAGTCTCGCTAGTGGGATGAAAGCAGAGCTCACCCTCTGCAGCATCGTCGACAGGACTGACTGCGGACCTTTGGTACAGAGCCGAGTGGCGGGTCTGAATCAGAGGCTGAGACGGTTCTGCTACCGTGTGGGCTGCAGATTCCTCGACTTGCGCCATAGGGTGGTGGGGTTTCGGGTTCCGCTGGATAGGTCAGGAGTCCACTACACGCAACAAGTGGCTACACGGGTAGCAGGGGTTGTGTGGCGTGGGCTGGGCGGTTTTTTAGGTTAGATGGCCTTGGGCAAGTACAGAAAGGGCAACAACCTCAACGGGTGCGGGGTAAAGTCAGGGCATGCCGGGACCAAGCAGCAATCGGTATTGTAATTGTAAACTGTCGAAGCTGCGTTGGTAAAGTACCGGACTTCAAGCGCTGATAGAAAGCACCGAAGCTGAAATCGTTATAGGTACAGAAAGCTGGCTGAAGCCAGAGATAAATTCTGTCGAAATTTTTTAAAGGTACAGACGGTGTTTAGAAGTGATAGATTGCATGCAACTGGTGGTGGAGTGTTCGTCGCTGTTAGTAGTAGGTTATCCTGTAGTGAAGTAGAAGTGGATAGTTCCTATGAATTATTATGGGTGGAGGTTACACTCAACAACCGAGCTAGGTTAATAATTGGCTCCTTTTACCGACCTCCCGACTCAGCAGCATTAGTGGCAGAACAACTGAGAGAAAATTTGGAATACATTTCACATAAATTTTCTCAGCATATTATAGTCTTAGGTGGAGATTTCAATTTACCAGATATAGACTGGGACACTCAGATGTTTAGGACGGGTGGTAGGGACAGAGCATCGAGTGACATTATACTGAGTGCACTATCCGAAAATTACCTCGAGCAATTAAACAGAGAACCCACTCGTGGAGATAACATCTTGGACCTACTGATAAACAGACCCGAACTGTTCGACTCTGTATGTGCAGAACAGGGAATCAGTGATCATAAGGCCGTTGCAGCATCCCTGAATATGGAAGTTAATAGGAATATAAAAAAAGGGAGGAAGGTTTATCTGTTTAGCAAGAGCAATAGAAGGGAGATTTCAGACTACCTAACAGATCAAAACGAAAATTTCTGTTCCGACACTGACAATGTTGAGTGTTTACGGAAAAAGTTCAAGGCAATCGTAAAATGCGTTTTAGACAGGTACGTGCCGAGTAAAACTGTGAGGGACGGGAAAAACCCACCGTAGTTCAACAACAAAGTTAGGAAACTACTGCGAAAGCAAAGAGAACTTCACTCCCAATTTAAACGCAGCCAAAACCTATCAGACAAACAGAAGATAAACGATGTCAAAGTTAGCGTAAGGAGGGCTATGCGTGAAGCGTTCAGTGAATTCGAAAGTAAAATTCTATGTACCGACTTGACAGAAAATCCTCGGAAGTTCTGGTCTTACGTAAAATAGTGGCTCGAAACAGCATATCCAGACACTCCGGGATGATGATGGCATTGAAACAGAGGATGACACGCGTAAAGCTGAAATACTAAACACCTTTTTCCAAAGCTGTTTCACAGAGGAAGACCGCACTGCAGTTCCTTCTCTAAATCCTTGCACAAACGAAAAAATGGCTGACATCGAAATAAGTGTCCAAGGAACAGAAAAGCAACTAGAATCACTCAACAGAGGAAAGTCCACTGGACCTGACGGGATACCAATTCGATTCTACACAGAGTACGCGAAAGAACTTGCCCCCCTTCTAACAGCCGTGTACCGCAAGTCTCTAGAGGAACGGAAGGTTCCAAATGATTGGAAAAGAGCACAGGTAGTCCCAGTCTTCAAGAAGGGTCGTCGAGCAGATGCGCGAAACTATAGACCTATATCACTGACGTCGATCTGCTGTAGAATTTTAGAACATGTTTTTTGCTCGAATATCATGTCGATTTTGGAAACCCAGAATCTACTATGTAGGAATCAACATGGATTCCGGAAACAGCGATCGAGTGATACCCAACTCGCTTTATTTGTTCATGAGACCCAGAAAATATTAGATACAGGCTCCCAGGTAGATGCTATTTTTCTTGACTTCCGGAAGGCGTTCGATACAGTTCCGCACTGTCGCCTGATAAACAAAGTAAGAGCCTACGGAATATTAGACCAGCTGTGTGGCTGGATTGAAGAGTTTTTAGCAAACAGAACACAGCATGTTGTTATCAATGGAGAGACGTCTACAGACGTTAAAGTAACCTCTGGCGTGCCACAGGGGAGTGTTATGGGATCATTGCTTTTCACAATGACCTAGTAGATAGTGTCGGAAGTTGCATGCGGCTTTTCGCGGATGACGCTGTAGTATACAGAGAAGTTGCAGCATTAGAAAATTGTAGCGAAATGCAGGAAGATCTGCAGCGGATAGGCACTTGGTGCAGGGAGTGGCAACTGACCCTTAACATAGATAAATGTAATGTATTGCGAATACATAGAAAGAAGGATCCTTTATTGTATGATTGTATGATAGCGGAACAAACACTGGTAGCAGTTACTTCTGTAAAATATCTGGGAGTATGCGTGCGGAACTATTTGAAGTGGAATGATCATATAAAATTAATTGATGGCAAGGCGGGTACCAGGTTGAGATTCATGGGGAGAGTCCTTAGAAAATGTAGTCCATCAACAAAGGAGGTGGCTTACAAAACATTCGTTCGACCTATACTTGAGTATTGCTTATCAGTGTGGGATCCGTACCAGATCGGGTTGACGGAGGAGATAGAGAAGATCCAAATAAGAGCGGCGCGTTTCGTCACAGGGTTATTTGGTAACCGTGATAGCGTTACGGAGATGTTTAACAAACTCAAGTGGCAGACTCTGCAAGAGAGGCGCTCTGCATCGCGGTGTAGCTGAAACGTCCCCTTAGAACAGTTATACATGACTGTCCTTAAACTGACACTCAATATTTTTTAGCGCAACGTAATCTGACTTTCAAAAATCCCTACAAAAGAATGGCCCTGACTAACATTAACCTATACGTTTCTCAAATCACTTATCTCACCAAAAATCTTCGTTACTCGAACTACTGCAATACAGCGAGTGCCACTACTGCCAGCTAAATAAAAGATTCAAACTACGGAAGGCACTAACTACTGATAGGCATAGTTAGGAAATGAAAGATTTTGATAGAAAACAAACAATGTGTTTACCTTAATAGTCATAATTGACATCCAGTCTTACAAATTTCAAAACTCCGCCATCTCTCTCCCCACATCCACCACTGCTGGCGGCTCACCTCCAACTGCGCAACGCTACGCGCTGTTAACATCCAGCTGCCCAACACTACAATGGCAGACAACAATGCAAACTAGCCACAGACTGCACACAGCACAGCCAGTGATTTTCATACAGAGCGCTACGTAACGTTGCCAATAAGAAAACATAAACTGCCTACTTACATAGCTTGCTCGCCAGGTTTCGAGAGGGTGCGTTTCTGGATGAGGTATCGAATATATTTCTTCCCCTTGCTTATACTTCCCGAGGAGATCACGAATGTAAAATTAGAGAGATTAGAGCGCGCACGGAGGCTTTCAGACAGTCGTTCTTCCCGCGAACCATACGCGACTGGAACATGAAAGGGAGGTAATGACAGTGGCACGTAAATTGCCCTCCGCCACACACCGTTGGGTGGCTTGCGGAATATAAATGTAGATGTAGATTGAATCTCTTTGGACCACGGGCTTTTCAGTTTTCGTCTGAACCTATAGTTCACGTCTCAACGATGAGGTGTCGCCAGAAACATCACGTGGTTCGGATTCCACGTTAAATTGTAAGTTCCCGTTCTCTGGTTGGCTAACTGCGGTAAGTTAGGGAAACTTAAGTCGCCAAAGTAGCGTCCAATAGAAGGACTTGCACCTAGCCATTGAGCCACACGAAACAGTTATTACTACCTCAATTCTTAATTAAGTTTGTACGGAACTCTCAAAGCGCTTGTTCTACTCGCACGTGTCCGTTTTTTGTCCTCTTCTTTTTCTTCCTAATATTCCTCTTCCTCTTTCTATTTCACCGTCGCTTATTTTTCTCCCTACTCACACTCATATATTTCCTACTGCCAAAAACATATGCCCCCACCAAACGGTACGCTGGGCACGCAACCCACCTGTCACCCTCCATTTATGCCACTGATTATACAACACGATCGTTACCGTAGAAAATGACAATTGTTCAGACCAATGTCAGTGAGAGGAGAAACCTCCAGCTTCCTGGAGCCTGGGACCTGACTGTGAGAGGTCGCCACAGCAGGTCTTCGAAGCCCTATTGTCTGACGCGACGAGACACAGCTTACACAAGCCGTGTTGCAGGCTTGCGACAGATATGTAGATATTTGCGCTATAAAGGCATTACTTGAGGAGAGCTGATAAATGAACAATTCAGCCGAACTTTCTGATATCTGAGAAACTAAACGTATCTGAAGGTCATCATGTGACATTTTTAGAAAGGAACTTGTTTGGCGAGTCAGGTGTCCTTTAGCATGGTAAAGAAGAACGTTACGAAAGATCAGTAACAAGATATTTTACCGGATAATGAGGTGAGTGAAATGGAGTACCTATACAGGCGAATAATGTGTAGTTAGATGCCCAGATTTGCCAAACTTGACAAAACGTGCACAACGCTTGGGGAGAACTGACCTGGTGTGGAACCCTTTACTGTCAGGGATCAGAATATATACTGTAGTTTGATGCGAGGCTTCATAAGAGGCGCAGTTGTTGTGCCAGATGAAGACACTACTTGTTTGACGATATGTCGCACAAAACTTCGTGTTCATGTGTTAGGCCTGCCATCTGGTAGGTGCCTGTGCCGGTCTAACCTGGCAGCTACAACAATACTCGATGGCCACTATTCACAGAGGCTACTCAAAGGCGAAGCAGGGACATCGTGGAAAGCCTGTACCGCCGGTACATCGGAAATCGCCTGGTAATGGTTCAAATGGCTCTCAGCACTATGGGACGTAACATCTGAGGTCATCAATCCCCTAGAACTTAGAACTACTTAAACCTAGCTAACCTAAGGACATCACACACATCCATGCCCGAAGCAGGATTCAAACCTGCGACCACAGCGGACGCGCGGTTCCAGACGGAAGCGCCTAGAACCGCTCGGCCACACCAGCCGGCCGCCTGGTAATGACATGCAGTTTGCCCGCATCTCGTGGTCGTGCGGTAGCGTTCTCGCTTCCCACGCCCGGGTTCCCGGGTTCGATTCCCGGCGGGGTCAGGGATTTTCTCTGCCTCGTGATGGCTGGGTGTTGTGTGCTGTCCTTAGGTTAGTTAGGTTTAAGTAGTTCTAAGTTCTAGGGGTCTTATGACCACAGCAGTTGAGTCCCATAGTGCTCAGAGCCATTTGATTTTTGACATGCAGTTTAGCACTCTTGTCATAGTCCACCTGCCAATGTTCAATTTCTGCCAGTGCGATGGCTAAGCGGAGGGTAAATGAGTACGATACAGCGATATTATGGTTTTCTTATTTTAAACGTATTTATGGAAAACTGTCTATTATTTAGTAATGACGTTTTCCTAAGGGTAACTAAAATTAAGTAACTGTGGTCCAATAAAAAACATTTAGCGAAAGCATCACGATTTTATTAACGTTTAGTTGCTCTCCTGTAGCCTGTAATCGAAGTTGCTTTATTCTATTATCAACTGTAAGTTCCACAAGCAGATTTGACATAATAAATATTGACGGTGGTGAACGTTAACTAACTTTAAAATGTGAGCCTTAATAAAGCCACCACTACACCACCACAAAACATAGACGAAAGAGAGATTAATTGGCAAAGGTAGTGATGTAAACGGCAGATGCAGTTGCAGGTACATAAAATATCAGTTCTAATTACGCTACCATAATAAAAGAAACGAGCTAAATATAATACGACCATTATAAAATGCCCCAGATAAACTAGACTGTTTGAAAATGTCTTTGAAAGGATTAATGAATTCACAGAGGGAAACAATTACATTCCACACATTATCTTTCACGAAAGAAACCCATTCAATAGTCACCACGGGAGAGAAAAGAGATGAACAAGAAAAACAATCAATAATATAAATTACATCATTACAGCGGTAATGGCAAATGAGGGCAGTGAAGCTATTCCAGGAATAAACACCTTGAGATTAGTATTTCAATAGATATTGTTAAAGGTGGAAGGACCGTCTCGAATTTGTACAATCTATATAGTTCGTCTGTCATAAAAGTCCGCCGTTACCGCAAACCTCATTCAAGTGTTTTCACCGTAAAGAAATAAATTAATATAAAATGACACTGTAAATTGAATTAGCGAAGGTCTGCAGAACAATAAAATTCCCTAATGTTGGACAAATGCTGATCTCCTCCGTCACACTTTCTTATGCAACCAAAGTTGTTTAAATCGGAAACTTCTCGAGAAATTTATGCCTGTACGTAAAGGCAGATTCTGGTCAAGATTGCACTTTGTGCTGTTGTATTTGACCACGAAACGCACCTACGCAATCTCCTCAATACGTTAAAAGCGTCAATCGTCGGCAGAACAGAATTCTGTAGTTGTGATTGCTTGATGTAGGGGGTAAGTGAATTCGACGTGAGCAAATTGTTGGTGGTTGTACCGTGGGTGCTGATGTAACATAGCTAGCCGCAGTGTTTTGTGTATAAACAGGCACCGTGTCGAATATACCGCATACAGGAAAAGCGGAAAAATTCATCCGATAAGTCACAACGCTGACGAAAATGTGTGTTGCGTTATCATGACAGACGGTCATTGAAGAGGATTGTGACGAAAAATAAAAAGACGACTGCTGGAAAAGTCAGTGAAGAAGTAAATACCGCTCTCGCAAGCGCCATCAGCACCTAAACAACATGAAGGGAGCTCCATAAGCTGGAAACTGCAGGGCGAGCTAGAATTCGAAAACCAAACATCAGTGATGCAGATGCCCGCAACAGGACAATGAGGTGCGGATGCCATAAAACTATGGAGAAACGGAAGAATGTCATTTGGACGGGTGAGCCTTTTTTCAGACTTATATACGATACTGCAGCGCCTGTGTTATTCTGTATTACGATGCAGTTTTCCTTTGGACATGCATGCATGTCCAAGGAAAAAGGCTCTACGGCGATGATTGACGTTATGAAAGACATTAAATGTATTCGCAATTGCCGTATAATGGAATAACGACGATGAAAATTTCTGCCAGACAGAGACTCGAACATGGATTTCTCGCTTATGGCGTGGGTCGCCTGACCATTTCTTTTACAATTTTTTTTAAATTCTTTGTTGATCCCATTTTGTTTCGTTTTGTCCGTTGTGTATGTTCGGGGCGGACGTCTCATGACAACCGTTCAAGTTGTTCGTTGATCCGTTCACTCAGTTCTTTTGTTACAAAGGCTAGCTAACCCTCTGACCGAACACGCTGAGCTACCGCCCCGGCATCCATTAGGCTATCCGTGCACAACTCACAGCCTGCCTTGAACTTCCATATTTAGTCAACCACGTGTCTACAGGCCTTTCTCGTGCATCCATTATGTGCATTCCCGTGCAGGCATGTCATTTTACTTGAACACTGCTTGCCCGCCGTCGGTAGATACAGGGTGACAATTATTGAGCTGTATGAAATAAAATCGTCATAACTTCTCATCAGTTTGCATTAGGATGTTAATTAAAACGGCACGGTTGGGCGCGGGGCATGATGGGAATTAGTGACCGCATTATTGTTTGGTTTAGCGACGAAGCCCACTTTCATTGGGATGGGTTCGTCAGTAAGCAAAATGGGGGCATCTGGGGGACTGAAAATCCGCATTGCGTGATCGAGATGTCTCTTCACCCTCAACGGGTGACTCTGTGGTGTGGAATGTCCAGTCACGGAATAAATGGTGCGATATTCCTTGGTGGTACGGGGAGTACTGAACGGTACGTGAAGGTTTTGGAAGATGATTTCATCCCCATTATCCAAAGTGACTCTTATTTAGACAAGATGTGGTTCATGCAAGACGGCGATCGACCCCATCGGAGCAGGAGAGTAATGTCCTGGAGGAGCACTTTGGAGACAGCATTCTGGCTCCGGAGTACCCAGAGGCCACTGGCATGGGCCCCGATTAGGTGCCGTATTCTCCGGCTATGAACACATGCGACTCATTTTTAGGGAGCTGTATTAATGACACTGTGTACAGCAATGACCCAGAATCCGTTCTTGAGCAGAAAATAGCCATCCACGTGATCTTCTACAGCATCGATGTTCCGACACTTCAGAGGGTCATGCTGAATTTCCCTATTCGTCTGCGCCACATCATCGCCATTGAAGGCAGGCATATCGAACATGACATAACCTAAATATTAAAATATGTAGTGGCGTTTACATGCTGAATAAATGGTGTGTGCACGCCTAGTTTGTAACTAATTATGTTTTTCTCAGATAGTTCAATAATTGTCAGCCTGTAAATGCTACATTGCAGTGCCTGTGTTATTCCGTATTACGGTACAATGTTCCTTTGAACATGCTGCTACAGAGAACAGGAAGCAAGAACAAAGACATACAAATAATATCAGTAGCTTCTGCATTACTGAAGTTAGTGGAATTACTCCAACTAACAACTGCAAGCAACTGTGGACAGGGCAGCCTCTCTTGTCAGTTTTGTTAGCGAGATTATCGCAACACAGCAAGCGTCTGCTGCCAGAAAAAAGGCATTTGCTGCCAACTTAACTAGACTGACGGTTAAGATTTGTTCCGGCTTGCAAGGCCTGGTCTCACGGTTCCAATTTTTTGTCCTCTGAGTGGCAATCCGTCGAAAAGGGAGGAATAGATATGTAGCTCCGCCTCGAAGAAGCCAATGTCTGGAATTCAAAGTAACGGCACAAACAGCATTTGTGGCTGTTAGCCATAGTCCAAATTACTAGGAATAAGTAATCCAGGACTCGAAAAACTACTCTGCCCTCACGAGACAACGGTCCTCCGGTTAGGCAAGCCTATAGTAACAGCTGACTGCCGGGATTATGATATAGTTTAGTTAATGGTTAATTTCACCGATTTTATAACCATCAATCTGTTCGATCTTTATCATATATCAAATGATACGTAATTTTGCTTATCGTGAGGAAGGTAAAATGTATTTTTTCTATGATACTGCCTTTTTTTCAGAAAGGCTGCATAGAATGGCAGTCGTTCTTACTGCACACCATCAGGTAGGTTAGAGGAAAGTGTCTGGTGTACACATCTATTACGCTATTGTGGCATATGAAAATTTGTGCCGGACGAGGGCGCGAACAAAGACTTCCCACTTGTCGCGAGTGGTCGACTTAGTCACTTTGGCTATACTTGCATGCTTCTCGGTTCGAACCAAACCTTCATACGTCGCTGTTCACATCATACATCGTAGTCTTCTCTACGTCCCGTTTATGATCGCAACTTTATTTGATTCACGTTTAATGAGAATGACACCACCGCAAGTAATCGAGATCATTTTTATCATCGTGTGCCCGATCTCGATTTTATCAAAATAGTGCAAAAATGCAATGATTTCTCAAAAAGCAGCGAAGAGAATAGCGGCAATTCCTGTTTCTCCTTCGTATAGTGAATGGATCTGATCTATTACGTTAGCGCTGTTCTTAAGATTATTTTGCACTTTTATGGATATCTCTGTATTTGGTCGAAAACAATCAGCTTACACTACACCTACTGGCGTCTACATTTTGCATTCGTGTTCCTGACGCCAGTGCTCATTCAGCCGGTATTTATCAAATCGCAACATTATAATACTTAATGCAGGAAACTGATGTCCTAGTGACTGCAGATTCATCTGAAAGAATGGCGCAAAATTATCAAATGATGCAACAAGCTGTTGTGGAACATGCTGCTCCTGCGTTTCAATGTGTTGCAGTTTAAAACGGTGGACAGAATACTGAACAAGTCATGCGCCAGTTTCAGGACAGTTACAAAGCGGTGTCATTTTGCTTTTTGTGTGGTTTTTAGCCCCAGGAAAATTGAAACCCGTTGTAGTTTTTCTGTTTCCACGGGTTATGGCCCCAAGGGAGTTAAAAACCGTTATCAGTTTGTTTTTATTCGGTTTTTGGCATCAGGACAGTTAAAAATTGATTTTTCCCATCCTACGGGGCACATCCTTGACGTGATGGTTAGCAACTTTTGACTTCCTAACTTTTGCGGTCATGCACATTGATCGGTACGGATTCCGTAATGTGCAACTCAAACCATAGCCTTCGTACTGCGATTCATCTGTCATTTCCAGCAGACCCTATTTATGCACTTACGGCACTATCTATTCGTAAACTTGGCGTTAAATGTTTTTGCTAGATGACGTTTCCCCCTGCGTCAATAACATGTTCAAATTTGATGTCCTTCTGGGCAGTGATTCTCTTTCTGCAGGGTTTTCCAACTGGAACTTTACTTATGAAGACCATTAACGCAGTCGTGTAAGTAAGTGTTCCGATGCGATATTGTTTGACAACGGAATGGGTGACATTTATGACACTATTTAAAAGTATAACAGAAAATCTTATGTATAGTAAATAATGCCTTGATAAACGTATGGCGAAAAATGTCATTTCTCCATTATATGGCTGTAATTGTTATTTAAAGGCTTATTCACATCATACCCTTAGCTCAGTTCAGCCTCTATACGGAAATGATCAATATGTACATGCCGAGCCGGCCGCTGTGGCGGAGCGGTTCTAGGCCCTTCAGTCCGGAACCGCGCTGCTGCTACGGTCGCAGGTTCGATTCCTGCCTCTGGCATGGATGTGTATGATGTCCTTAGGTTAGTTGGGTTTAAGTAGTTCTAAGTCTAGGAGACTGATGACCTCAGATGTTACGTCCCATAGCGCTTAGAGCCATTTGAACGATTTGTACACACCGAAAGATGCTCGTGAAGTCAAAATTATGTCTGAATATCGCCATTAATGTGTCAACAGCACGGCACATAGTCTGAACAAAAAATGTGTTCAATCGATTTGGCAATATGTACGCACAGCTAACGCATTTATGCCAACATTTAATTGTGATTTGGTCTTCTTGTACATCCTTCTGAGATATCTGTGCTCACTGATAACTAGAAATGTCCATAGGCGCCCAAATCATCTGATTAATCACAAGTTTGTCTGACTTACGTGAGTGCATCAGCGAGATGTTGGAAATGCAGAATGGCAGACGACCGAAGACAGAAGCAAACTATACCTAAAACACTGTTTACGAGTACATAGTTCAAAAAGCAGCTGTAAGCCGAGAATTTATGAATGCATCGAAATCCCTTAAATACAACTCACGAGGTACATTGCTCATCAGATTGTCAGAGAGCTGGATGTTCTGTGTAATAAAAAATCCGAGTGAAATAATCAACGATGAACTTTAATATGTATCACTTGACGTCCACGACTACCAAATGTAACGAAAGAAAAAAAAAAGGTCTAGCATCTTCGACTAGTGTACAACATACCAACGGGCCCGTTTTCGAACCTCGCCACGGATTAAATTTTGAATAAAAGTCATCAGCGGTGGCAGCCGATGACTTCCAGCATAACAAGTCATCCTCGTTCTGCCAACGGTCTGGTCGAGAAGGGCGAAAGAGAGGACAGAAAGTCAAGCACTATTTTGCCTTTGGGGTGGGAAAAGGCAGAAGAATCAACAATAAACATCGGCGTGAGGATGCAGAAGGCAATGGAAACCACTGCATGAAAGGCACATAATCTGTAGCCACAGGATGTATGGCCCGTAATTGAATAAGTTTCATGACGATCCCTTCATTGTCAAACGATTCCAGACTAGTCCTTCATTCGGATCTCCGGGGGGGGGGGGGGGGGGGGGGGGTGGCGTTGGGGGACGGCGGGTACTAACAACGCGTCAGTGACCATGAGATAAAGATTAAACAACCAACAAAAGGATAATGTTCAACGCCTTCGGACGTGGAATGTCAGAAATTTGAACGTGGTAGAGAAACTAGAAAATCTGAATAGGGAAATTCATAGGTCCAATATAGTTGTAGTGGGGGTCACTGAAGTGAAAAGGAAGAAGACAAGACTTCTGGTCAGATGAGAACAGAGAAATATCAACAGCAGCAGAAAATGGTATAACGGGAGTAAGATTCATTATGAACAACAAGGTAGAGCAGAGCGTGAGTAACAGTGATCGGTTCATAATCGACAGCAAACCAACTTCAACAACAATAGTTCATGTGTGCCAACCGACGTCGCAAGCGGAATGTGATGAGATAAAGTATGCGAGGACAGTGAACGGGTAATTCAGTACGTAAAGGAAGATGAAAGTCTGGTAGTCGGGGGCGAATGGAATGTAGTTATAAGGGAGGCAGTAGACGAATGGGTTACGGGACAGTATGAGCTTGGTTGTAGGAACGAGAGAAAGACTGAGTTCTCCAACAAATACGTCAGCAACGGTGAATACTCTGTTCAAGAATCACAAGAGGAGGGGAAATATTTGGAATAGGCTGAGAGACAAGGGAAGATATCGATTAGATTACATCACGGTCATACAAAGGTACCAAAATCACGTAATAGATCCAAAGGCCTACTCAGAAGCAGATCTAGACTTAGATTACGATTTAGTAGCGATGAAGAGTAGCCTGAAGTATTTAGCCTAATGAGGAAGAATTAATAGCATAGGAAGTTGGATAGAGAACCACTAGGGAATGAAGATAAACACTTCAATTTCTCGAAACTATAAATAACGCGGTAATGAATAGCTTAATAGGCAGTTCAGTTGAAGAGGAATGGACGTACATAAATAGGGCTATAACGGAGGTTGAAAAAAAGGTGCAAGGAAAGCAACTACGGAGAAACTACCGATAAAAGATGAAACACGTCAGCTGATCGATGATAGAAGGAACGAGAAAATGTTCAGAGGAATATGGGAATACAGAAACACGAGTCATTCGGGAACGAAGTAAATAGGAAGTGCAGGGAAGCTAAGGTGAAATCACTGCATGAAAAATGTGAAGAAATAATAAAAGAAATAATTGTCAGAAGGAGGGACCCAGCTTATAGAAAAATCAAAACAATCTTCGGTGAAATTAAGAGCAGGGTAGAAACGTTGAGAGTGCAGTGGGAATTCCACTGTTAAAAGTAGGAAAGAGAGCGGACAGGTGGAAAGAGTAACTGAAGGCCTTTACAAGTGAGAATACTTGTCCCATGGTGCGACAGAAGAAGCAATAGGACAGGGATGAGATAGGGGTCCATACTAGAATCAGAACGTAAAGAAACTTCTAAAGACTTAAGATTAACTAAAGCAGAAGGGATAGATAACAATCCATCAGAATTTTTTAAATAATGGGGGAAAGTGGCAACGAAACGACAATTCACTTCGGTGTGTCGAATGGGTGAGTCTGGCGGTATGCCATTAAACTTTTGAAAGACATCATAGACACAGTTCCGGAGATATCAGGAGTAGACAGGTGCGTGCAATCAGTTTAATAGTTAATGCACACAAATTGCTAAGATGACTAATATACAGACGAATGGAAAAGAGCATTGGAGATCTATTAGATAACGATCAGTTTGGCTTTATGAAAGGTAAAAGCACACGAGAGGCAGTTTCTACGTTGCGGGTGATAATGAGAGACATGTTAAACATGTTTGACAGTGTAAAATGGTGCAAGATGTTAGAAAGTCTGAGAAAAATAGGGATACGCTATAGGGAAATACGGGTAATATACAATATATACCAGAACTGTAGTGTTGGCAGAAAAGCCAACACTGTTTTTCTAGAGGAGGCCAAAATGCACGCGTTTAAATACACGCTGACTGGCGTTAGGTCTGGAACGGGTCAGAGAAATAAGACTACCAAAACCGGAGGTAACTGGTAGAATACTTAACTTTAATCCACAATTGTAGAACATCTCTCTTGATGATACATGCTTCATATAATAAATATCAGTTGAATACAGCGCCTTGCTAGGTCGTAGCAAATGTAGCTGAAGGCTATGCTAACTATCGTCTCGGCAAATGAGAGCGTAGTTGTCAGTGAACCATTGCTATGAACGTCGGCTGTACAACTGGGGCGAGTGCCAGGACGTCTCTCTAGACCTGCCGTGTGGTGGCGCTCGGTCTGCAATTACTGACAGTGGTGACACGCGGGTCCGACGTATACTAATGGACCGCGGCCGATTTAAAGGCTACCACCTAGCAAGTGTGGTGTCTGGCGGTGACACCACATTCCTCCCCCGCAAATCGGCGAACGGTGGTGTTATAAGGCTTCCGCCCGCCGTGGGGAGGACCCCATGTTGACGTATCCGACGAGGTTGGGAGCCTAACAACAGGCGAGGCTGTGCCACCCGCACCCTGCCATTCGGTCCGAGGGGAGCTAGGAAACGCCTGAAAACCTAGTCCAGGGTGCACGCCAACATGCGGCGTATGCGCCCGTAAAGAGACAGGAGGGGCCGTAGGGTCGACCTCCATCGCGTCGGGGCAGCCGACGGGCGAAGACGACATCTGGTCCGGAGCGGGCAAAAGGTCCATGTCGGAGGACAGCTGGTCACGGGAAGCGTTCGGCGGCGCGTGACCCAGGGAGGCGCTTGGCGGCTGCAGCGAAGCGTCCACTGCGGGCGGCGCCGGCGGGAGAACAGGCGGCGGTGGTGGCGGCTGCGGCGCGTCGCTATGGGGCAAAATGGAAGGCAGCGTCGGTAACACCTGGGGGTGAGGCGAGCCAGTAGATGGGTCCCCAGGGCGCTGACCGGACGGCACCGTCGCTGAAAACAGACGGGGAGCAGCAGAACCCGTGCGACGACAGAGGCGCAGCTGATTGAGATGCCGACGCACCTCACCAGAGAACCCCAAAACCAAATACATAGCGCGGCCCAGGCAGCGAAGAATGCGCCCTGCGAGCCAACGCCGTGAACCTCGATAGTTGCGATAGTATACAACGTCGCCTGGAGCAAAAGCAGGTGGCTGCCGCTGCACAGGAACCTGATGCGGCGGATGCAGCAAAGACATCAAGGTTTGATGAGGACGACCGTGGAGCAACTCAGCCGGCGAGCGACCATCTCGGGGCTGAGAGCGATACGAAGACAAGAAGAGCAATAACGCGTCCTCCCGAGAATGCGACTCTTTCAACTTCAACACCTGTGACTTGAATTCTGTAGGCGGCGAGATGGAATCCAAATTGGCGTGACCACTCCGTCCAGCTTTCCAGTGCCGCATAAAACGGACGAAAAGGTGGTGCAACAGCATGTTGTGGCTGCGGTAGCGGTGGAGCGGCGGCGGCCGCATCGTTTTGCATCGTACGTTGACCCTGGACGAGCTGTCCAAGGGCATCCAATAAGGCCTGCGTCTGCTGATTCTGCAAGCGATAAAATTCGGACAGTACATCTGGAGATTGTGGCGAAGCCATGACACAAGTAAATTAAGCAAGTAGAAAAAAGTAGACCCTTTTGAGACTCGTCGCCAATTTGTAGTGTTGGCAGAAAAGCCAACACTGTTTTTCTAGAGGAGGCCAAAATGCACGCGTTTAATTACATGCTGACTGGCGTTAGGTCTGGAACAGGTCAGAGAAATAAGACTACCAAAACCGGAGGTAACTGGTAGAATACTTAACTTTAATCCACAATTGTAGAACATCTCTCTTGATGATACATGCTTCATATAATAAATATCAGTTGAATACGGCGCCTTGCTAGGTCGTAGCAAATGTAGCTGAAGGCTATGCTACCTATCGTCTCGGCAAATGAGAGCGTAGTTGTCAGTGAACCATTGCTATGAACGTCGGCTGTACAACTGGGGCGAGTGCCAGGACGTCTCTCTAGACCTGCCGTGTGGTGGCGCTCGGTCTGCAATTACTGACAGTGGCGACACGCGGGTCCGACGTATACTAATGGACCGCGGCCGATTTAAAGGCTACCACCTAGCAAGTGTGGTGTCTGGCGGTGACACCACAAGAACAAAGATAAAAAATAAGACTGGCTGACCAGGAACGAATTTTAAGTGTCAATGAAGTTCAGCGACAGCCGTGTAACTTAAGATGCTGTTTTATTTTATTCTGAAGGCTACCAGATGTAGCATTTCGTTATGCCATCTTCAGCCCCTGCATAATGAAAGAGTATGCATAAAGTGTATATCAGGTTGGATAAATCAAGCTTACGAAAAGTGACTGGTAATCAAAACAGCGCTTAAAGCTTAAAAATTAGATTAGTGGCGTGAAACCACCTCTCTGTGTACATCCGGCACAATAGGCTAAAACACGCGTACAAATTTGTTAATGATATTAAATCAAGTCTCTGTGTACATCCAGCACAATAGACTAAAACATATGTACTAATTATTTATTAGTCATAAAACTATTTAACACCACAGATTTACATGAGAACCCACAAAAACATTAAAAAGATCAGAACTAAACAGTATACAGCCAGGAGTTTCGCTGAAATAAAGTTTGTCTGCTAATAGATGAGGAAACCTCTAGCATTTATGAGGACGTATCTTCATTTAAAGTAAAATATCACACAGTAATCTGTGAAGTACAATAGTATGCATATTTATGGCCTAGGTTCTATCACAACTGGTAATATAACAAGTTGTCACAGAATCAAAACACAACTTGACGCAAAACCCAACGGCAGTCGACATATTAAGGGAAAAACAGCATTCAAAGCGCACACTAAGAATATTCACAAATATCTTTTGGGCCCAGATTGTACAGCAAATCGAAATAAAAAGGTATGGCTTGGTTTCCTTTATGTCCCTTAACAGCTCGGCATTACCACAGTGAAACGCCAACGAAGATATGAAATCCTACTTAACCAAGGGTAGTCCTTCAAGTTCTCAGACGACAATGTCGCACTACTTTCCTGGGAGTGTAAGGCAATAGCTATCTGTAGATGACACAACCCATCTAAATAATAAGACATAGCATGTTGTGTCGTGATAGGAACCTTGGGTATGGAAAAAAAGATAAAAGATAAATGAGTCCGCGAAGATCACCATATCATCAGAGCAGAAGTCCACGGAGTGAGTAACATCATCAACCTGTATGAACGCCGAAACCCGGTTCTAGTAAGAACATCATAACATTCCTTCTATGCTGTGTGGAGAAGTAAGGTCAACAACGCTGACACGCCCTTAAACTACTCGGATCTGGGATCTACAAAATTAATCTCACCGATTCTATGGAGAATCTCGTAATTTCGTATCTTATCATCTACCCAGTTTTAACACCGTCCTGTAGCACCAAATATAAAATGCTTTGAATCTCGTTTTCACTCCGTCCACGATTCACTTCAGTACAAAACTGTATTCCTGACGTTCACTCTCAGAAAGCACTTCCTATAGTTATGGCCAATGTTTGATAGTAGAAGTAACAGCCTCTTAGCCTCTTATAACATCCTTGCATCGTCCATCATGCGGTACTTTGCTTCCAACGTGGCAGAACCCATTATATTCGTCTACATCGTGATCCTTAAAGTTACTGTTAAATATCTCAGTAGTTCTCGATTCTGCCACACCTCACTACTTCGTTGTTTATCGGTTTCACATTAGACCATATTCTGTGCTCATTTATTATATGACTGATTAATTTTAAGTGAAAGTTCTTAAACTTTCATTTTTAACCATACGCTCTCCGGTGAACCAGTCCTACTAGGGGCCTAAGACAAAAATCTCCTGGAAATATTACTAACTTGGCCTACAAATCATAAGTGATGTCCAAGAATAAAATATGTGTGTAATGCTCACTTCCCTGTGAATATACGATGAGTATGTTATGGGCTAAGTAGCGTAAGCGTTGTAACGACCTCAATTACAGACTCATAGGAAGCGATTATTAAGTTTTTCAAGTATTATTGTACGTTTATATAGATTCAATTTTTTTTTTTTTTTTTTTTTTTTTTTTTTTTTTTTTTTTTTTTTTTTTTTTTTTTTTGAGATAGCGGTGCGAAGGCAGAAACTGACTACGAACAGCCGGACGTAAAATCATCCCATGATGTAACAATAAATGGACGCTCAGTAAAGCGGCTTCTGCCACCTACAAAAGCTATCGATACAAGTATTAAAGATACTGTTACTTTTTCCGGTCGCACTTGGTTCTACAGCGATGAAGTATGAGCAAAACTAGCAATTACAGTCGCGACGCTCCAACGCATTTTTTGTATACGTTGCGACAGGAGCCCTCCAAGCGGACAGCAAGCTACATTTCTAAATACAGTATCAGGTAAGTACGAATAATATCATTGAAATTGCTTTGAAAATTAATTATTACATCCGGGTGCGTATGCGGTGATATAAAAAATCGACAGTAACTAAAAATTACACCACTTATGTCTTTTCTTAGTTTACTAAGGTCACTGGGAAGTATGGAACGGTACGTTGCAGAAGACATTGTTTACGTTTCTTTTGTAAAATACAGATATCTACAGAAGAATGGCTTTTCATTTTAAGAACAAATATCTACCTAGTTAACATCAGGAGACCTGACCTTATGCAGAAAGACGCCTTATCACTACTCAACAACGTGAAGTTTTGATGAATACACTTCCAGTCAAATCAATGAATTTGGAATGTAAGATTCTTGTATGGAATCATCTACATTATTTAACGTACCAAATGCGCCACCAAAACTGTAGCGGAACGGAGAAGTTGAAAAAGGCTGTGGTAACCTATTGTTCTTTTAGGTCTACAAGTTGTAGTACGATAGTTTGCATAGTGGGCACCGAATCCAGCAAAATGTAATGACTAAATTGTTCATAAAGTTGAGTTCACATTTATAATAAAGTGAAAGAATAATCACATTTCAGAAGCCGGCCTGAGTGGACGAGCGATTCTAGGCGCTACAGCCTGCAACCGCGCGACCGCTACGGTCGCAGGTTCGAAACCTGCCTCGGGCATGGATGTGTGTGATGTCCTTAGGTTAGTTAGCTTCTAGGGGACTGATGACCTCAGCAGTTAAGTCCCATAGTGCTCAGAGCCATTTGAACCGCTTTGAACATTTTAGAAGTTTTGATGTAATCAAAATATATTTTTAACAGAACCAACTCTGTAATAGCTCCTTATTGCAGTTAAAAGCATAGAGGGATTTATATAAAAGGAAAATACAAACAAAAACAGAGGGATCGTACAAGCCCCAAGGAAACTGGTATAAGCATGCGTATTTAAATACAAAGATAGGTAAACAGGCAGAATGCGGCGCTGCAGACGCCTATAAAGATAACAAATGTCTGGCGTAATTGTTACATTAGTTACTGCTGCTACAATGGCAGTTAATCGAGACTTACATGAGTTTGAACGTAGTGTTATAGTCGGCGCATGAGCGATGGGGCACAGCATCTCCGAGGTAGCGATCAAGTGGGGATTTTCCCGTACGACAATTTCACGAATGTACGGTGAATATCAGGAATCCGGTAAAAAGTCAAATATCCGTCATCGCTGCGGCCAGAAAAAGATCCTGCAAGAACGACACCAACGACGACTGAAGAGAGTCGTTTAACGTGACCGAATGGCACCGCTTCCGGAAATTGCTGCACATTTCAATGCTGAGCCATCCACTAGTGTCAGAGTGCGAACCATTCAACGAAACGTCTTCGATACGAGCCTTCGGAGCCGAAGGCCCACTCGTGTATCCTTGATGACTGCGCGACACAAAGCTCAACGCCTCGCGTGGGCTCGTCAACACCGACATTGGACTGTTGATGACTAGAAAAATGTTGCCTGGTCAGACGAGTCTCGTTTCAAAGTGTATCGAATGGATGGACGTATACCGTTATGGAGAGAGCCTCATGAATCGATGGACTCTGCATGTCAGCAGGAGATTGTTCAAGCTGGTGAAGGCTCTGTAATGATGTGGGGCGTGTGCAGTTGGACTGATATGGGACGCCTGATACGTCTCGATACGACTCTGACAGGTGGCATGTACGTAAGCATCCTGTCTGTTCAACTGCATCCATTCACGTCCATTGTGCATTCCGACGGACTTGGTCAATTCCAGCAGTACAATGCGACACCCCACACGTCCAGAATTGCTAAATTTGGCTCCAGGAACATTCTTCTGAATGTTCATTCTCAGACCTGAACATTATTCCGCATATCTGGGATAGTTTGCAACGTGCTGTTCAGAAAAGATATCCACTCCCTCTTACTCTTACGGAGTTATGGACAGTCCTGCAGGATTCATGGTGTCAATTCCCTCCAGCACTACTTCAGACATTTGTCGAGTCCATGCCATGTCGTGTTGCGACACTTCTGTGTGCTCGCTGGGGCCCTACGTATCTTTAGGCAGGTGTACCAGTTTATTTGGCTCTTCAGTGTATATAGATTAATGAATAAGTAATGGGAATTATTTTTGAAAACAAAAGTAAACGTGAGAATATGAAAGGAAACAGTTACGTATGTTGTGTTTGATATTCCCGTGTGGCAGAAAGCGACTATTAAACTATAGCATCACTGACAAAAGCGCTGTTGCCTTGTGTGTGAGAACGAAAGAAAAAGGTTTACCAGGACTTCCAAAAGATGTATTGTGTGAAATTAAATATGTTATTCCACGCTAAATGATAACCGTAGATTCGTGCACTATCCAAAAACGGTCGAGGATACATGTGATCAATTTAGTAGTTATTATTCTGGTGATTCTTAGTAACGCTCAAGTAGCCCCGAGTCGACGTACATGACACCGAGCCAAGTAATGTAATATAAGACACATGGAGCCGCAAATGTTGGGAAACAGCCCAAAAGTGGATGAAAACTATTGAACGTGTGACGTCACCAGATGACGTACCTCGGCGTACGTTCAGCGATGGAGCCTATCGGCCTGTCGCGCATGATCATCCCCCCTCCGGCGGGAGGGGCTGCACAATCCGTGTCTTGGCGCCTGAGACCGAAAAACTGCTGAGGTCATCGGTCCTAAAAACTAACTTAGGCTAAGAACAACGCACACATCTATTCCGCGCGGTCTTGTTCAACAGTTGCCATCTACTTTTGATATGTTTTTTCCGACATTTGCAGCCCCATGTGTCTCATATTAAATTACTTGTCTCAGGGTCATCCATGTCGCTTCGGAGGTTTTTAAACATTGATAACAATTACGCTGTGTAGCAGCAATAATGAGAGACGTCGGCTAAGTATTTGTGTAAACAGAACGTTCTTACCAAACTTGCCAGTTTCTACTGGGTCGTAATAATTATATTTCCGCTACTTAAGAGCGGCCCCCATGAAGAAAGAGTGATCGCAGGACTATGAAACTTTTGAGGAGAAATTTGTAAGGACACGCGGGAGAAGGAAGGAAGGAAGATTACTTTGAGCGTTCCGTCTACATTGAGGTCATAAGAGACGGAACACAAGCTCAGATTGTGTCAAGGATAGGAAAGGAAATCGGCCGCGCCATTTTCAAAGGAACCATCCCGGAATTTGCCTCCACCGATTTAGAGAAATAACGGAAAACCAGAATCTGGATGGCCGGGCGCGGGTTTGAACAGTCGTCTTCCCGAATGCGATTCCAGTGTGCTAACCACTGCGCCATCTCACTCGGTACACGCGGAAGAGAAAAACAAATAAAACATTGAAATGGATACATTTTAATTTGTACGTGAGAGGGTAACATCTGTCAATTGCGTACAATGTTTGCGTTCCAGGTTACAAATGTAGCTCAATGTGACGATCATACGCATCCGCGACGACGTGGAACCGCACTAGAGGTATCGTTTCACAATTGTTCGCGTCATTTTTCGAAAGGTGGACCATGCGAACATTCAACTGCTGTGACGCAGTCTGTGCCCTGCTTGATGACAGCACAACGCGACCAGCATTCTCAGCCATGGTAACAGTAACTTCTTCAACACTCTGTGGCACCATTGGCTGTCGGTCACTCCTACAAGCAATCTCCAATTACTTCGAAGATCCAAATCGTATTTTCCAATGCCGATGAGAAAAAAGGACCTACCCGTATTCCTTTAACGCTTCGATATTCGCAAAGAGCAGCAGAAAGCACTATCGCTGCTGTTATGATAACACAGCTTTTCGAGTAAAGCCCTGGTCCCCTTGCCTAGACCCAAGTTGATTGTCTGCAGCTCTAATGCACACCGATGCTTGTGTTTCAAACCTGTGTCGCTGTACAAGTATAAGAGCTTAACGCCAAATCATGATACTGGCAGTACTAACAACATAAATCCTGCAGCACACGATATGAATATCATTCCTGTAAATTTTGGTACCCATGCGGTAAATAGTTTTCCGATCACATTAGCTCAAGTAGCGTAGGTTTAATTATAACCACCATGCATATTAACCCTTGATCTTCAGTGCTGATATAGCGAAATCATCTGTTGAAGATAGAAACGGTCTTTCCTGCGAAGAGAAACGAATTATTAGACTCTCTATAAGACATTTCTACACGGTCATAGACTTGGCGCACGGGGAGCTAGAGGGTAGGTATAAGCACTCCGTCAAAAAACAAAAAGCAGATATCTCTCACTGTTTCACTCACTGAGATTGGTAGCTGTATATTCTTAAATTAATTTAACATTAACGAACACAGTTCCACGTATAGTCGCTACTTGAAAGAAAGGACGGTTTTCATTCTTCAAAAAACAACTATAGGTTGTGGGGGCCGTGTCGCTTGTTCCATGACCATTGTCCGTTGCTTCACGTCATCTGCCTTGGGCTTCCGGGTACTCCATCCCCCGCCATGTGACGCTACGTGGCGGCTCGTAGTTTGTTTGCTTGCAACAGATTTTCATGAAATGATTAATAAAGATATTGTTCTCCCTCTTGCCGCCATTATCCGTCACTCAAGAAACAATTGAATTTCATTTTCCGTGCCTTTTATTTGGAGTTAATATTTCGAGGAGGAATTAAAGAACAGATTGTAACACAACCGTTAAAGGCAGTTAATCCTACTCAAAAGGGCCCGTCATTCGTCTTCAGTTTCACTGAATACAGCAATGTTATCTGTGACCTTTACGACTGACATCCTTTCCTCTGAAATTTTAATCCCACTCCGACCTTTCTGTTGTTTGTGTTCATGCTCATGCTTTTTAGATTCTCACTCATTCGGACTAATTGGGGCGAGCCCAGTCCGAATTACTCGAAGTACGAATTACTGAAATGTTATCTAAAATAAACATCTGGAGTTATAACCAGGAATATAACGTGCAGTGTATATAATGATTAAGTAAAAGCTAGATGTCCTCTAATAGTGTTTAAAATGCCGTACCGTATATTTGATACAACGGTAACTAATTTCACCATATCACTATAATGGACAACGCGATTTAAAGGTGCAATACATATTCAATTGTTACGTCAGCCAATATTATACGTTCCCAAAAATGGAAATCTACTCGTAACTACAAGTTTATATGCTACATTTACTGTAGAATAATATGTAGTCTACGAGTTATTCATTGCAAACTTTTCGACCTACAATGATTCGGTCCACATGAGCGAAAGAGACACCACTATCTGACGTTGATGCCCTGGAAATACTTTCATCTCGAACGGAAGAACTTATTGTTGATTGAGGCTCTCTTTTACAATTTCATTTGTCACTTGTTGTAGCATCTCTTTTAGTACAAGATCGCACTTTTGGTAATCCGGATAAATTTCAACAAAGCTGATAATGTGTCCAAATTTTATCAAACATTTTACCGTTTAAACTTCGCACTCATTGACAGACATCTTTGACTTCATATTCTTCTCTGCGAATTTTTAATTTTTGTCCATTTTTCCGTCCACAGTCAGCATTTGCATGCCACACTTTTAATGTTTATTGAGGCAGCGAAGAACGTCGTCCACAGTTGTAGCTCCTAATACACCCCAGAAATTGAATTTCTTATAGCATCTAGACCAAATTCTGTTTCTTTGTTGTGTAAAAGCTTATTCCATACGTGTTGACGAGCCATATTTTTAACTTCTGCTGCCAGTTCATTTGAAAATGGCTCTCTGATAAGCTATCAGATTTACTAGTGTCTGTTTACCTACTTTATCTTCGACAATATTCAGTACACGAGAACAACACAACCATATTAGGTTCCTTGCGTCAATATTTGGGGAGAGAGACATAAACTTCATGAGTCCATTATCACTGGGCAGATGGCAGGGAACAGCTGGAGCATTATGGGGAACGAATAACGCTTTTGTGTCATTAGCTCGAAATTTTAAATGTTAAGTATGGAATTTCGAAGTTCAGGGACGAAATCGTCCGTCAATCAGTCAGAGACGAATATAAACCATATTATTTTTTAAAAATTTCATAGATGTGTGAGGGTTCCTTCGTAAAACTGTACTGTCGGTTGCACCAGGTTGCATATATTGCTGGTAACAGGCCTAGGATGTATCGAACGGGAAGGAAGCCAATTCGATCCACGTTTTGCAGTAAGCGAGTTTAATGGCCGGTCCACTAAAGCTACGTTTCACTTCTAGATAAATTACCTTCTGGCATAACGCAAATTCCGAATTAGAGAAGTGCGGGTTTACTGTGTAACTCTGAAAGACGTCTGTCGCTTTAACACTGTGTCTTTTACTCTTTGCTTGCCTAGAAATCAATCGGCAAAGCGAATATTGATCTATTATCTGTTTATACAAGATTACGTGTAGTTTCAGTTACGCTAAATTCTTTGGACAGAACGCAACGGATATGGCCGAACAACAGGTAAGATTTATTGATTAAATAGCAAAATGGGTAATTCAAAGACCAAACTTGCATACGTAACGGGCGTAGTGTCTATCTATATCAGATTTCCCACTTCCTATTACGCGCCTGTCCCTCGTTTTAACATTTACCCTCATGAGTTTTGCATATTTCGCAGATGTAGCTAAGCTCACGTAGGAGAATATAAAAGGACCGGGTGATAGTAAATCAGTTGCTGAAACACAGTGATTCCTTTCTGTAATGAATGGTACGATATACTTATAGAAACAAACACGAGGGATCGTCACCAACTGAACTTTACAGTCGGATATAAATGCAATTTACAAACATAAGCGCATTAATACATAAGACTGTTATTTACAGTTTCCTTAGCCTGTTATTATAATTGAGTTTCAACGGTTCGGAGAACTTTGCTTGTATTAAGACTGCAATCATAAAGATCCCATACAGAATCACCAAACCACAAAGAATCACATAATGCATGCACATCCGCGCTATAACGAAAGCGGGCGACGATTTGTTTCCCCCCGGACTGTTAAAGCAAGCAGGGAACGATGGTAGAGTCAGTGGCCGCCATTGTCGTAAGTTATTGAAATTTGTTAAAAATCATAAAGGGATCAATAGCAGTAATTCCCTTGGATAGTTTGGTTTCATTCGATATACAATTTCGCGGATACTAAAGCCATGTGAGAATAATGCAAACGCTACGAGATGGGAAGCACATGGTGTTGTGGTATACCGAGACCATGGTGCTAAACACAAAGGATTGTCATTTGAAAACGGCATTAATTTCGCGGAAAATTCTCCACACAAAACCGACGTTATTAAGTAAAAGGTCTGACAAGAATTCGACCTCCTAATGCTTAAGAGTCCTAACTCCAACACGTGGTATGATGACCAACTAACTGCTCTCCCACATAGAATGGCCGTAATACGAAATGGAAAAACGGCTCCCTGTGAAAACTAATATCGAAACAGGACAGACTGCACATGTGTACAAAATCAATATATTCAAATGCCTGAGTCTACACAGAAACTATCCGGCCGATGAATGCCTGCCCGTTCCCTTGCCTAGCATGTGACAATGTGTTGAGATTGGCGCCTAGCCGAAGCAGTCCACGTTTCAAAACACAGTGGAAGGGAGAGAAGTCTATTGATTCTGACCAACTATAACACGACAAAAATTTGTATCTAGATCCTTAACTCTGCTGTTAACTTGCTTAACTTCCCCATCAAGTCAAGTGGGCAAAAACTTTAGAACATCAATGCTAATTGTGGTCGCCTATAGAAATACATCTATTGCACATAAATGCCTCGTCGCTACTGCTGTGGAGGCCGAGTTCCCACTGTTGTTACGGTAGGTCGAGTTCTTGAGTTCGGGAAACGCCTTCTGGTGTATTGAAACGCTAAGATAATTTCTCCCTGCCACAATTACACAGCTATGCCCGAAGGTCAGGTAACAGGAGAGGAGAACGAAGGCTCTACAACACAGCAACAAAGTCACACAAATGAGCCTTCGTGCCTAGTTGAATAATGAAGTCTGCAACACTGCATGTAACATAACACAGAAAAGGCCCTCAGTTGCTTAGTGCAAACAGTCCAAGGTAAACTTCACAGTACATAGCGAGTCTGACAGACCTCTCCTCAGTTGAGAACGTTTGCAGCACTGTGGGCGGGGCCCTCCATTCACCTTGGAATTTTGGCTATCTAATGCATCAAAGGGACAGAATTTTGCACGATATCTCTCAGGAGGATATAAAACATCGCTATGAACCAACATCAAGCTGAATAACTAGTTGTTCAATATATGAAGTTCTTTACCTTGAATACACTACTGGCCATTAAAATTGCTACACCACGAAGATGACGTGCTACAGACGCGAAATTTAACCGACAGGAAGAAGACGCTTTGATATGCAAATGATTAGCTTTTCAGAGCATTCACACAAGGTTGGCGCCGGTGGCGACACGTACAACGTGCTGACATCAGGGAAGTTTCCAACCGATGTCTCATACACAAACAGTAGTTGACCGGCGTTGCCTGGTGAAACGTTGTTGTGATGCCTCCCGTAAGGAGGAGAAATGCGTACCATCACGTTTCCGACTTTGATAAAGGTCGGATTGAAGCCTATCGCGAATGCGGTTTATCGTATCGCGACATTGCTGCTCGCGTTGGTCAAGATCCAACGACTGTTAGCAGAATATGGAATCGGTGGGTTCAGTAGGGTAATACGCAACGCCGTGCTGGATTCCAACGGCCTCGTATCACTAACAGTCGAGATGACAGGCATCTTATCTGCAAAGCTGTAACGGATCGTGCAGCCACGTGTCGATCCCTGTGTCAACAGATGGGGACGTTTGCAAGACAACAACCGTCTGCACGAACAGTTCGACGACTTTTGCAGCAGCATGGAGTATTAGCTCGGAGACCATGGATGCGGTTATCCTTGACGCTGCATCAGACAGCAGCGCCAGCGATGGTGTACTCAACGACGAACCTGAGTGCACGAATGGCAAAACGTCATTTTTTCGGATGAATCCGGTTCTGTTTACAGCATCATGATGGTCGCAACCGTGTTATGCGACATAGCGGTGAACGCACATTGTAAGCGTGTATTCGTCATCGCCATACTGGCGTATCACCCGGCGTGATGGTATGGGATGCCATTGATTACACGTCTCGGTCACCCCTTGTTCGTATTGACGGCACTTTGAACAGTTGACGTTACATTTCAGAGGTGTTACGACCCGTGGCTCTACCCTTCATTCGATCCCTGCGAAACCCTACATTTCAGCAGGACAATGCACGACCGCATGTTGCAGGTCCTGTACGGGCCTTTGTGGATACAGAAAAGGTTCGACTGCTGCCCTGGCCAACACATTCTCCACATCTTTCACCAATTGAAAACGTCTGGTCAATGGTGGCCGAACAACTAGCTCGTCACAATACCCCAGTCACTACTCTTGATGAACTGTGGTATCGTGTTGAAGCTGAATGGGCAGCTGTACCCGTACACGCCATCCAAGCTCTATTTGACTCAATGCCCAGGGGTATCAACGCCGCTATTACGGCCAGAGGCGGTTGTTCTGGGTACTGATTTATCAGGATATACACACCCAAATTGCGTGAAAATGTAATCACATGTTAGTTCTAGTATAATATATTTGTCCAATGAATACCCGTTTATCATCTGCATTTGTTCTTGGTGTAGCAATTTTAGTGGCCAGTAGCGTAAGTGATTCAATTTTTCTGGAATTATAATCATTTGTTTATTTGTACATGACATCATATCTACCGATTTCCGTCTCATTCGGAAATTGCTTCACGGTGATACGTTTTTTTTTTTTTTTTTTTTTTAGTGCATAACAACGGGAAACAAAGACTGCTTGCCCTGTGTTACATCCATTTTAAGTCGGGCACTTCTCTCACAGTCCTCCATATTTGTCTCGTCTAATATCGTATTTTTCCGATACTTTTATCCAACTCAAGCAAAAATCGACTCACTCTATAGCAATTTATCAGACAGGGTGTTTGGTGGGAGGGGGAAACTTCCCACAGTCCGTTAGTGCGCGGCTGAAATCTGGATCGTCCGTGTCCATCCGCAGCCCACTACCCGGCAGCCATCACCAGCATTCCGGTGCCCGACGCCAGACACACCAGATGCCAGACGCACGCTGCGCTGATGTACGAGCCGCCGGCCAGCCCGTATATTAGCGGACGCGGCGCGGCGAAGACTGAAATATCGACCCTCGCGAGACTGCGGGGTTAAATGGCTGCCACATGGACACACACACATTGTGGCCATCAACCGAGACGGGCAGCTCCGGCTGTGGACGTGCTAGTCACCATTTGTGTCCTGGTCGCTTTTTTACCGAGTAGCACTATCTCCGAGAACTCCCTTCGCGGGATTTACACTGGCCCTCACTCATATAAAAGCTGATTTCTGTGGCCTATTTCAGAGGTGTACGTTGATTGATTTTAGGACAGCAATCACGGATTGCAGGCAAAGCACTGGAATCTTGCTACTATAGAATTCCGTACTTCACTATGTGGTCAAAAGTGTCCGGACATCTGGCTGAAAATGACTTACAAGTTCGTGGCGCCCTCCATCGGTAATGCTGCAGTTCAATATGGTGCTGGACCACCTTTAGCCTTGATGATAGCTTCCACTCTCGCAGGCCATTCTTCAGGGAGTGCTGCAGTGAGGAGAGGTGACGATGTCGGTCGGTGAGGCCTGGCATGAAGTCGGCGTTCCAAAACATACCAAAGGTATCCCATAAGATCCAGGTCAGCTCTGTGCAGGCCAGTCCATTACAGGGATGTTATTGTCACGTAACCACTCCGACACAGGTAATGCATTTTGAACAGGTGCTCGATCGTGTTCGAAGATGCAGTCTCCATCCCCGAATTGATCTTCAGCAGTGGGAAGCAAGAAGGGGATTAAAACATCGATTAGGTTCAAATGACGCCAAGCGCTGTGTGACTTAACATCTGAGGTCATCAGTCCCCTCGACTAACCTAAGGACATCACACACATCCACGCCCGAGGAAGGAAAGGAACCTGCGACGGTTGCAGCAGCGCGGTTCCGGACTGAAGCGCCTAGAACCGCTCGGCCACGGCAGCCAGCACATCGATTGGGCCTATGCTGTGATAGTGCCACGCAAAACAACAGGAGGTGCAAGCCCTCTTCATGAAAAACACGACCACACCATAACACGGCCGCCTCCGAATTTTACTGTTGGCACTACACACGGTGGCAAATGAAGTTCACCGGACATTCGCCAAACGCACACCCTGCATCGGATCCCCGCATTGTGTACCGTGATTCTTCATTCCACACAACGTTTTTCCTTTGTTAAATCGTTCAATGTTTACGCTCATTACACCAAGCGAGGAGTCGTTTGGCATTTACCTGCGTGGTGTGTAGCTTACTAGCTGCCGTTCAACCATGGAATCCGATTTTTCTCACCTCCCGCCTAACTGTCATAGTACTTGTAGTGGATCCTGATGCAGGTTGGAATTTCTGTGTGATCGCCTTCATAGATGTCTGCCTATTACAAATTACGACCCTCTTCAACTGGCGGCGGTCTCTGTCAGTCAATAGACGAGATCGGCCTGTACGCTTTTGGGCTGTACGTGTCCCTTCATGTCTCCACTTCTCTATCACATCGGAAACAGTGGACCTAGGGTTCTTCAAGAGTGTGGAAATCTCGCGTACAGACGTATGACACAAAAGACACCTAATCACCTGACCACGTTCCGTGAGTTCCGCGGAGCATCCCGTTCTGTGCTCTCTCACGATGTCTAATGACTACTGCTGTCGCTGATATTGAGTACCTGGCAGCAGATGGCAGCACAGTGCACCTAATATGAAGAACATATGGTTTTGGGGATGTCCGGATACTTTCGTTCACAAAGTGTATGTGACGAGCATCTCAGTAGAGTGTATTCTCAAAATAAATACAACAGAAAATTACTGTCATACATTAGCATTTATAAAATTACTTGATGTGATGTTAACAAATTTCATGTTTGTCAACTGACAGAGACAGAGTAACTAGGCTGGCTGAATGTGAACGCAGGTGGAGGTTGCGGAACTCGACATTTGACTAGTGAGACGACAGTTACAAACCGCAGTCTCATGTTCTTCACTTAGCAAACAGAAGCCAAACACTTAATATGCTGGAAGTTACGGAAATCAATGTATACCTGGCCCACAGTCCAGATTTAATATTAAACGTTCAGACACTACCTCTTATGAACTTCACTTTGTTTTCACGGTTTTCCGTTGCATTCCACGCTGCCTGTCCCATTGTGTTGTTCTACTTTTCCTGTATATTGTATTCTATTCATCTACGTAGTTAAATATTTTCTTGGTACCATAGTCAACAACATCAGTGCTCTCGCCATGTACTAATTTTATTTTATTAAGATTCTTAATTTAATTTAAATTGTTATACAGGCGCTGGTTTTGAAATTTAATGGCAATGATCTTCCATTTGTTAAATTTTTATTTATTTGCTGGTTAACTATAACATTTGTAAATGCATTACCAGCGGATTGCCAAATGACATTAGCTGTGTTTTCGTAACTCATCCTTGACGTCGTTTTCAGTGTTGCTCACGAGTTTTGTACTTTCTTTGATGACAATAGGCACTTTAAGTCTGATGATGGCCCAGTAAGCCGAAAGCCTGTGAACAAAATAAATTAATCTTATAGAAAATACACAATATTTCGCTTTTAATTTGTAATTAAGAAATTTTTATACCAAGAAGCGATTGAAGAGTCAGTTAATTCTCCTACCCTAGTAGCAAAATAGCGAATGAACGGAGGCTATTGAAGCACACTAGCATAGGAATCAAATCTAGACCTTAATTTGAGGGAGAAATATCTTAGATGTGGCATAGAAAAGACCCTTTCAAAGGAAATTATTTCTGCATCCGATAGAAGTAGCACTGCAGCATCTGTTGGTTTGCAGAGGGAGTGATGTAACGCCAACTATTTGCTCTAGTGCAGTCCATTTATGTCTGGTTTGAGCACTTGATTTCCCTTTAACTGCATCTTTTGACTAATGAACCACGGAGCTATGCTCAGGGCTTGACTGTCTCGTTCCAAACAATGCAGAAAATGTGTACTCTAGACTATACCTATTCTAACAAGCAGCCCCAGTTTTGAAATGGATTGCCATATGTTGTTCAGTTTATATTAGTGAATTACATCTGTATACTATACAGATAAATTATTCGAATGAGAACAGAGATACTAGATGAACAAGAGACTAATCAGATTCAACAAAATGGATAGAGGTTGGACGTAATTTCATACAAGTAAAGACCCCAGCAGTAATTTCGACATCCAAAGGAAAATGGTTTCATGGAAGTAAAATACGTACAGGGGCAGCGAAGATAGTGATTTTTCTGGCTGCTTTTGTACACACTGTAGAAGACAACTGAACTGTGACCGAGATAAGACCGAAATATCTTAAAGTTGGTGAAGTGAACGGTCAGTCGGAAACAACGTAGCGAATGTTGTTCATTAGAGAAAGTTATCCTCCTAAGTCCAGAGCACATCCAGTTTGATCACTGCCCGTGAACATGGCGCATAACTGTAAGCTTCATACGACAACGATGTGGCGTGCTCTACTTTTTCCTTCTCTGTATCGTTATTTCATTCACGCTCTCGTAAAGGATAGCAGCTGTACACGGCCCTTTCAACGAATAGTTTTTACGGAAATGAGTTCATATTTAAAATAATAAATTAATTGAGCATATGATTTTATCCATAATGGATAGGAGATCGTGAGTGTAAAAATCATTTATTAACAATGTTAAAAAGACTAGAATTTATGAGTTTCGAAGCCAAGCCTTCACCATCGGAATAATCGTACAAGAATCTTTAAAACTGATCAATATCAGACAGAAACAAGAAGAGTAACGCTGATAATAAAAATATCTGGCTACTTGCCTTGCAGCCGAGTCCTCTTAAGATGTGTATCCACATCATCGTCAAGCAAAAAAACAGGTTAAAATGTAATTCCGTAGGTTATCTCGATTAGGGGCAGCGTCACAGTAACAGTTATATACGCACACACACCGTTTATCTTCCTGAAAACCACATCCTGCAGGCAGTCACAGAACTAAGGCGAGTCAACATTTCGTGAATGTAAACAAGACAATACCGAAGAACCAAAGATACATAACTACGCCAGGTAAACCGCAAATTTAAATCTCATCGAGAGCACAAAGCTGTGTAGTCAACAATTAAAGGATACTAAAAAATATCTTTTAGTTTCTGAAAAGTGGGAACTTCCTCGCAGATTAAAACTGTGTGCCGGACCGAGACTCGAGAACTTGCCTTTCGCGGGCAACTGAGCTACCCAAGCACGGCTCATACCCCCTCCTCACAGCTGTACTTCCGCCAGTACCTCGTCTCCTACCTTCTGAAAGGTTATTTGTTCCACCTGTAAACGGTTCATTTAGTGTATTATGATTTACCACGCTTTCTATACTATGACGCTGCCATTATCCAGGATAACGTATGTAATTCCGTTTTAATCAACACTACTGGCCATTAAAATTGCTACACCACGAAGATGACGTGCTACAGACGCGAAATTTAACCAACAGGAAGAAGATCCTGTGATATGCAAATGATTAGCTTTTCAGAGCATTCACCAAAGGTTGGCGCCGGTGGCGACACCTATAAATTACTGACATGAGGAAAGTTTCCAACCGTTTTCTCACACACAAACAGCAGTTGACCGGCGTTGCCTGGTGAAACGTTGTTGTGATGCCTATTGTAAGGAGGAGAAATGCGTACCATCACGTTTCCGACTTTGATAAAGGTCGCATTGTAGCCTATCACGATTGCAGTTAATCGTATCGCGACATTGCTGCTCGCGTTGGTCGAGATCCAATGATTGCTAGCAGAATATGGAATCTGTGGGTTCAGGAGGGTAATACGGATATCCAAGGGCTTCGTGTCACTAGCAGTCGAGATGACAGGCATCTTATCCGCATGGCTGTAACGGATCGTGCAGCCACGTCTCCATCCCTGAGTCATCATATGAGGACGTTGGCAAGACAACAACCATCTGCACGAACAGTTCGAATACGTTTGCAGCAGCATGGACTATCAGCTCGGAGAGCATGGATGCGGTTACCCTTGACGGTGCATTAAAGACAGGAGCGCCTGCGACGGTGTACCCAACGACGAACCTGGGTGCACGAATGGCAAAACGTCATTTTTTTCGGATGAATCCAGGTTCTGTTTACAGCATCATGATGGTCGCATGCGTGTTACGCGACATCGCGGTGAACGCACGTTGTAAGCGTGTATTCGTCATCGCCATACTGGCGTATCACCCGGCGTGATGGTATGGGGTGCCATTGGTTACACGGCTCGGTCACCTCTTGTTCGCATTGAGGGCGCTTTGAACAGAGGACGTTACATTTCAGATGTGTTACTACCCGTGGCTCTATCCTTCATTCGATCCCCGCGAAACCTTACATTTCGGCAGGATAATGCACGACCGCATGTTGCAGGTCCTGTACGGGCCTTTCTGGATACAGAAAATGTTCGACTGCTGTCCTGGCCAGTACATGCTCCAGATCCCTCACCAATTGAAAACGTCTGGTCAATGGTGGCCGAACAAGTAGCTCGTAACAATACGCCAGTCACTACTCTTGATGAACTGTGGTATCGTGTTGAAGCTGCATGGGCAGCTGTACGTGTAGACGCCATCCAAGCTGTATTTGACTCAATGGCTGGCTCTGAGCACTATGGGACTTAACTACTGTGGTCATCAGTCCCCTAGAACTTAGAACTACTTAAACCTAACTAACCTAAGGACATCACACACATCCATGCCCGAGGCAGGATTCTAACCTGCGACCGTATCAGTCGCGCGGTTCCGGACTGCGCGCCTAGAACCGCTAGACCACCGCGGCCGGCTGACTCATTGCCCAGGCGTATGAAGACCGTTATTACGGCCAGTGGTGGTTGTTCTGGGTACTGATTCCTCAGGATCTATGCACCCAAATTGCGTGAAAATGTAATCACATGTCAGTTCTAGTATAATATATGTGTCCAACGAATACCCGTTTATCATCTACATTTCTTCTTGGTGTAGCAACTTTGATGGCCAGTAGTGTACTTTATCTGTTGAAGGTGATGTGGATATACGTCTTAAGAGCGCACGGCTGCAAGGAAAGTAGCCACTTCACTTTATTGTTACTTTTATTATTATTTATTTTCGTTCATCATATTAGATGCTCCAGGAAAGTCAGGAACTGTGTCATTCATGACTTAAATAATGGGAAGTGCACAAGTTACGTATGTTTCGACGCTTAACATAACGCGTTTGGAGAATTTATTCTCATTTTGAAGTGCATTAGTGTACTTATTGCCTGTTATAAAATGTATTTTTACCACTATTGACCACTAAACTATCGATTACGTTTTTTCCTTTTTTTCTAGTGTAGGATACGTACATATTTTTTAAAATCTTTACATAGTGAACCTTACCTATCATTGTAGCAGGTTTTGTAAACAAACTGTGTAAGTGGTGGTTTACGTGGATGTGATATTCTGTATAAAGGAGGAGACAATATCTGTAAGACAAACAAAAGCATCATTTCTAACACTATAATTTGAAAAACCTCAAAGGTTCATTTTGTCCGATTTTCCGACTGCAGCCTAACAGCAAAACGACGCGGGAGAGGAAGAAAATTACCCATGGAAAAGTCACCAAACATTTTCATGCAATCAAATGCACGAATTCACTTGAAAATGAGAGTATATTTTCGAAATGCGTTATGCAAAGCATCAAAACAGAAGTAACTGGTACAGTTCTCATTATGTTCTTGTTCGTGTTTTATATTCGTCAGTATTAGAGATTTTTGTGTTATTATCCTAACGATGGGGAGTTGACCTCCGAAAGGCGTGAAGTCTAGTGTTTTTTACGCTGTAAGTAGGCGATTGAGCTGACATTTTAACACGAAAAAAAACTTGAAACACATTATTTTAAATATTTTAACGTAGTGAATAGTTATTTCTGTTACAGCACAAAAATTGATGACTGTCTTATTCAGAAAGACTATGCTGGGAGACAATAAATAGCAAATAGATTGATTATGCGGTGCTGTCAGGAGTAGAATTACGAAGGATTGGTTAGAATGTAAAGATGTGTAGTACCGAGAGAAAGTGGTAGAAGGTGTTGGATTTCAGAAGGCGGTGACTATTATAAAGACGTTATTGTGGAGAAAATGGAAACGGATTGGATGGAAAGGTAGAAGAAATTATGTATGGAGGGGACAGTAGGAAGGAATGGGTTATATCTGATCGGAAGGATAGAGGCCAAGGAAGGTTTCGCTGGCTGGGGGGAAGAAGGCTGGGTAAGCAGCGTGTGGAGAAGGTGAGGAAGGTGTGTAGGGGAAAGGTCGGTCGTATATGAGGAAATCTGTGAGCTAGCGGACACTCATCTCACGTACTGTGTGAGATGCTGGAAGATCGCGAACTGACATGGAGCTTTGGCGGAGATAGATAAAGACTGAATTTTACCAGTGAACGTCTGTACTCTAGAAAGAATTACACAAAAACCAACAATGTTTCACAAAAACTGACCGTTAAAAACTGGACTTTCGTAAACTGAATAGCAAGTCCATTCACATCAATCACTGAGCATTAATTAACAGGAATAAGTTTCGTAATGTATCTGCCGGCAAAATTTATTGCACTGCACACAGGCTACAACATGTGTCTGGCGCTGAGGTGTCTTAAACCGCCCAGGTAACAATCCTCTTGGGCCATGGTCGCGTGTAGCGCCAGCGGTGATATGTAGCAGCAGGCGGCGCCTTTGTTACCGAACTCAACCTCGTTGCAGTGAGCATCGCAGCCGACTATAATAAAATTGTTCACAAGTGCTGAATCCACTTGGCAGCTGCACGTGAATACTCGTAGCAGGTCTTGATGACGTTGTGCACCAACTGATGTGGCCAGTGTCTGAAACAGAATACTTGTCGCATTTTGTGACCACGCAACAAGATAGAATTCGCTTTTAATTTTAGATCTTCTATCAGTTGAGGAGTTGCTACAGGATCTAGCAAGTCGGCAGAACGGGACAGCGGTGTGCTACTCATGTACCCTAACACAAAATACAGCAAGACGCTGCAAGGCAGAGGATGATATTGCAGCCGGCCGACATCCCCTGGACGTTCAAAACCTGCAGGGGGAGCACATTTTCACGTGAAGAGTTGTAGAACTCTTCAAAGTCCACTGAAATTGAGTTTGGAAACGCGTACTTTCAAAGATGTGAACACTTGAACATAGGAAGGGATTAATGTTACATTCATGTATGATACTCGCTCAAGGCAGGTGCCCAGCATGACGTCTATTCTAATCAAAGAATCTCTCCACCATTTAGCGTACAGAATCGCGTACTCCCTGAAGTATAGCAGGTTTCATAAAGTATCACCCAAACAAAAGAACAACTCACATCTTCCATCTGCCACAAATCGCCGCACATTTTCCAGAATTAGCGCCTACCTTCTTCCACCTCTTATGTACGGGATGAGCCAGGTCTGCGGCTGATCATCCGTATTTCTACGGCTGCATTCACAGGGGCACCGACAACGGTTGTCGTACGCCGTCGGCAAAGGTTGTGCGACAACATCTGTCGACAGCTTGGTCGCGGTGAGTCCGATCACCTTTGCTAGTTTTTGACGGGTCCAAGGAGGTTAGGTTAGAATCTATTCTATGTATGAAGAGTGGTTAGATTTTAGCTTCCAAGAGTGCGATCAACACGACGACGCCTCTATACTTACGGACAAGTGCTACAATGCGGCGTTGGCTATTAAAAAGATGCCGAATGCATGTAATAGGACTATATGTATATGTCGAAAATAACTTGGCGGGTACTGTACACTCTGTCATCAGTTACAGGAAATACAAGACATATTTTGTGAATACACGAGATAAAGCAAAGAACGCCGTCCCACAAAAGTAAACAAACACTCAAACTTTGTGACACCACTTTATTTCTACCATCAGAAAGGGCTGCCACCTTTGAGTCTAACACGCCGCAGTTGATGTTTTTCATAATTATACTTGTGTATTACGAAAATATGTAGTTTCAGTGATACACCACATTAAGGATCTATCCAAAACACGATATTCCGAGTATGGTTTTTTTATACAGCAGTGGCAGGACTTGCGACTTCGGTGTAGAGAGCTTTTGCCAATGAGGTTATGAGCAGTAAGTGGTTAAGTTGCGTGGTGAGAGTAGACAATGTTTCTGTTATATGATGGGTAGTGACTGTACTCTCGACTCCAAAGAGTACCGCACCACAATTGATAAACCTCGCGCGAAACACTCGTTGCGCAGCAGCTGCATGGGGTGGCAGTACAAACAATACTGAGGTCCACCAGGGGCCCCAGCTGCCAACCCACGGGCACCACGTGCATGGATAGAGATGGATCGATGTCTGTTTAAATGCCAGGACACTGAGCTACGGCGGACAATTCTCTTCAGTGAGCAGAGTCGTGTACAGTGTGCAATTACCACCGAGTCTACATGCTGCAGTGTTCGTCCGCCGTCTCCGAGATTCAGGCTCCGTAGGCACCGCAGGCCACCTCTGGCCGCGGCAGCGCGGTCTAGGGGGCGTCTTGTCACAGTCCGTGCGGCCCCCCCCCCCCCCCCCGGCAGAAGTTCGAGTCCTCCCACGAGCATGGGTGTGTGTGTGTTGCCCATAGCGTAAGTCAGTGTAGGCTTAGGGACCCGTGACCTCAGCAGTTTGGTCCCATAACACATTCCCACAACTTTTTTTCAGCTTTGGATACCGCGTAGGCATCACTCAGAGGCAAAGTAAGAGGTCTTTAATGTTTTAGAGGTCTTGTGATAATTTCAAACGTCTAATTATCCTGGACATATCACAAGAAAGAGCACCATTTGAAGTTGAGAAGCCGGCCACGGTCTAGCGGTTCTAGGCGCGCAGTCCGGAACCGCGCGACTGCTACGGTCGCAGGTTCGAATCCTGCCTCGGGCATGGATGTGTGTGATGTCCGTAGGTTAGTTAGGTTTAAGTAGTTCTAAGTTCTAGGGGACTGATGACCACAGTAGTTAAGTCTCATAGTGCTCAGAGCCATTTTTTAAACCGGCCACGGTGGCCGAGCGTTCTAAGCACTTCAGTCCTTAACCGCGTGACTGCTACGGTCGCTGGTTCAAATCCTGCCTCGGGCATGGATGTATGTGATGTCCTTAGGTTAGTTAGGTTTAAGTAGTTCTAAGTTCTAGGGGACTGATGACCTCAGATATTAAGTCCCATAGTGCTCAGAACCATTTGAACCATTTTTAAGTTGAGAATTTATTAATATTAATAAATACCATTTTACTGTTAATTGTAGGGAATCTTTTGATGGAAGATAACCTACGCCGTCCTCCTGCATTCCCAACACGAAACACAGATAAAAGCTAATCTCACGTTACTCTGTCACACAGAAATTTCTCTCTAAAATAGAAACAAGGTTGCAGGATACCTCCATCTGCTAAACCATAGCAAACAAATTGTGTCCAGCGTCCCGTAGTGGGAATGTATTATATGAGTATTACTAAGCGCCTATCACGGAACCCGGAACCATTGACCAGTTGGAGATTGCCCATCTTTCGGCTTCCGGGGGCAACGAAAATTTGACTGCCAATATTTTGCGTAATTATTGACCGAATTTTAATAGTTTAAAATCCCGTTATAATCTATTCATTAAGAGATATAATCTTACCCTAAAAGTTTAACACAATAAGACAAGTAGTACGGTTAGATATTATTTGTTAGTCTTGAGATAGCATACATGACGGCGTGCAACTTCTCGGAATTTATTCATCCAGTATTTGCAACAAACACTTTACACATAGTTTCAACCCTTTTCGAAATCTATGCTCGCTGTCATCCCTCCCCCCTCTTCCCGAAAAATCAAGAAAGCAAAAAAAAAAAAGTCAACACTTACTACATTTACCCTGTCTGCGCAGGAAAACGGCATCGTCATACATGATTTTTTTTACTTCTTTACTAATAACTCTATTCGCAACACAGTTTGCAGAAAGCATCCAAATGTACCACTGAATGTCCCAGCAAAATTATACCACTGTACAACATACATTTCAGGAGATATGGTATCATAGATACTGAGATGCGGGAAAACCTGTTCTTGCGTAAAACAGAGTTTAGATTACCCAGACTACATTCATTCAGTGTCCCATAATGACGGAACTCACACTATGTGTGAGAGTATAGGATGCAGACGAAAGCTGTGACATATCAAAGGTTCGGTCGGTCCGGGGAATGTGCTCGAGTGGCCAGGCGGTCAAGAGGACCGCTCGTATCAAGCAGAACATCTGGATTTGTGTCCCGGCCCAACACCAGTTTTCATTCTCACCAGTGCATAGTGCAGCCTAGGTTTAGCCATTTTTTCAAACACGAATATGATTGCAGTGTTTCAGACGGCTATCAATCTTGGCGGTGCCTGTTCCTTCACACATGCATACGTGTCTGAAGGACATTAGAAGAACGGTGGTACTGCAATTAAGAATTTCGTGCCTAATAACGGGACTCATGTTATCTGTGCTTGTTTAGCATGTAGATGAAAGCGGTAACATATAGTCGTTTAGGTCGGTCCTGGGAGAGTGCTCGAGTGACTAAGGCAGTCAAAGTTTTTTTTTTTTTTTTTTTTTTTTGTGGTTTTAGGGCGCACAACTTCAACGGTCATTAGCGCCCAGCAGTCAAGGTGACTGCTCATATCAAGCGGAAGATCCGGGTTTGAGTCCAGATCCGGCACAAATCCCGATTGTCACCAGTGCATAGTGCATCCAAAGTTCAATAATATTTGTAAATCCGAATATCACTCTTGTATACATATACTGAGAAGACATGGTGATTTCCACCAAACTTTAAGCATAGTTTCAACCCTCTTCTAAACTTTGTTCTCGCTTACATGTTTTAAGTCAGTTATTTAAATACTTCCGTACATACAGATAACACAATAGCAGTTAACACTTTTATGTAAGTAGATATGATACATTGTTAATATCGAGAATTGTGAGTCTCTCCATAATGCAGAATTAAATTGACTAAATATTAATATCTAGTTTTGTAACCCATTTGACCGCTATGGCGTTGGCATCCATAAAATCATTCCAAGTGTCCTTGTAGCTTCGTAGGACGCACTCATCTCTTGTTTGTCTGATAGACTGGTTCTTTACACCACAGCGACGACTCGGAGACTCCACAGTATACCATTTTCAGACAGTCAGAGAACTGAGCACATCCAGTGCGGATTCTACTTAATTTCACCCACAGTTTCCTATCCTGTTCGCCACCAACAGCATCACAGCTATATATCTCGAACCATTCGCGTTCTTGGAAATTTCAGAGAAATTCGCAGTTATTGTTCCAGAGATCTGTTACTCTGGTGTTACTTTTAGCTAGCTGTTCAACTTACAGCAGTGGCGGGTGTCTAGAACGAAGCCTAATTCTTCTTAAGACAAGTTTGTCCTGATGAACAGATAGCTCCTTATTCTCATGTATATTGTGGTAATCTCTAAGCAGGCCTCAGTACTGCGAATCTGTGTGGGTAGATAATGTTTAGCAGGGGAAGTCAGTAGACACATGTTTCTGTGATTGTATCTGTAATCATGCGCATCGTGCTGTTGAGCTCTGTAGTGAGGCTGGTATGACAACTATTACACCACACTGAAGCTCTGCGGCCATTGATAGAGCGACAATGCGACGACTGTGCGCACATTCGCGACCAAATGTCTTTCGGCCACTGTTACGAACAAGTATTCAGATCTAAGGAAGCATGTGCTTGGGAACTCAAGGATCCTACATTTGTTTTAATTGTTTTGACGAGTGCAACAACTTCTCAAAATTTTCGACTTTCTGTATAACGCTTTATATGTTCACTTGTTGGAGCTGTCAACGGAGGTCTTGTGAAAAAAAAAGTTGTTACTACCTGAGTACCTCGAACCCTCTGCTAAAACCCGCTGCAATATCGCAGCTTCACAGCTTACGTCATATCCAGCGAAATGAAAACGCGACGAGCACGTGGTATACCAATTTACTTGACGGTTATGTGGAAGCGGGTGAAGAACCTCCAGGTCGCACGGGCGCACAAAGCTTTCGCAGGAATTGGAGCTCCTCTACTCTGGAAGTGTCATCATTTTTCACAATAAGACAGACGATCGCAATGCTTCCTCGACAGCCTCATTATTTTGCTTGCTGTGTTATTGTAAATGTCTTTATTTCTGCTTCTCTGTAGGCGGTAGTTTTGGCTCTGTATTGACCGTTTTCCTTCAGAAATTCGTCATTGGACGTAAACTGCCTGATCTGTTCAACCCCCAAATTTTCTGTTTACATTGTGTCCATGGTAAAATCAGCTCCTACTACTGTCACTGCAAACACCTGAGACAACTGAAAATGTAATATGCTGGAGGCCCAGTAGCTACCAACTGGGTGTTTCTTCCATTGTGATGTGTCTTTGGACCAAGTTTATCTCTTTTTGTAGTATCGAGTTTTCTGAGGTTTTCTCGACAGATAACTGTGATCGTCTAATCATCCCTATTTGTAGCAGTATTTCTACGTATACAGAGACAATCTTATTCAGTAATGTGAGAGGTAGTCATGAAGTTTTAACTACCACCTTTCTAAAGAAAAGGTTTCCAATTGTCTTTTTTAAATTTTATTTGAGGGAAGAGTCGGAAATTGTGGCTCAAACTGAAATATCCGTGACGTAGTAACTTACTACACCGCTAAAACAGCAAAACAAAGTGGCGCATCCTGTTGATGAAGCGATTATCGTGCCGTAATTAGTTATCGACAGGAGCAGAAATACTGCAACTGTCAGGCCGTTTCATACTTACTTACTCTTCTAAATTGCACTGACGAAGTTCAGAATCATTTTTTGTGTTTTATCGCTTGACAGCTATCTACTGTCACTTTATGACAGCGTTGGTGTGGATGCGAAACCAGATAAATGCCTGAAATGGTACCGACTTGAATTCGTTTGATATTCCATGAAGAAACCATTGACGGTAGTCCTTGAGGCTCCTTACAACTTTCTTTGAGAGAGAGGGACTTAATTACATTCTTACCGATTAGTGTCGGGAGGAAAAAATGTGTAGTTGACGAAGGGCACTCTTATTACGAGGTTTATGCTTTTAACATTTATTGCAAAAGTGGTCCATTTCTTCATTCCACTACGTTCCATGAAACTGCTATGCGACACACACAGAGTAAACACCATTTACAAACGGCTGAGAATTTTTCCGGGTTGTATGGCAGTGGTCCTAGGAACTCTTCTGTCCGTGACGTTTCGTCCAAAGATACGTTGGACAACTTCGGAGGTGCTCCTGGTTGTGCTGTTCTTGCCGATCACGGCCATACAATCCGGAAAAATTCTCAGCAGCTGAAACATCCGGTCGCGAAGGCCTTCATTGTATCATTTGCAAACTGACAAAAAGGTTAAAAAAGAGACCCACTTGTAATGTAAGTGTACGACATGCCCCATATCTGTGGAATGATCGGACAATCGGTCGACACCAAGATCACCGAACATAAGCAGTAATGTAGGTGGCAAATCTTGCCTTGACGGACCACGTGCTGTCTGAGGCCGACAACAGGATAAAATTCGCAAAGTGACGAAGAGCTAACGCGCCGATTTGTTCAGGGAAGCCGTAGAAATCAGCTGATATGACAATAGATTCAACAAGAAAGAACAAAGCCTCAAGGTAAACAAATACTGGATTACATTAAATGTATTCGCAATTGCCAATAAGGACAACCATCAGCTGTAGAATGGAATGACAATAATGGAAATTTGAGCCAGACCGGGACTCGAGCCTCGATACCGTGCTACAGCGAACTACGGTTGCAGGTAGCATCGCGAGAACTACAGCGCTAATGATCAGGAAAAAGAGCACAGTTGATAACGCGACAGATACACTCAGGCTGATTCAGCTGTCCCTACCGATGCTGTTTTATGCAACATGCGATGTTACATCTGGCATCCAAAACGCACACGCGAGATTTTAATATTCTCTCGTTCGCTACTCGCGATCTATTAGTGATACAGAAAAAAATGAACAGGATGTTTCCCAGGAAATTTAATGTAGTTAAATTTTGTAATGGGATTCGTTTTCCCTGGAGCCTCCGTTTTCGAGCAATTCAAGAAAAACGTACAGCAATGACAGTCGAATGCGTCTACTTCCACATTCATCCCTCACCACTCAGAGTCTCGAAAATGTCATCCGTAGCACTCCCATCTACTACTACAAAAATTTCCGATTACACGAACTACTCCAGATATTCGACCTTTTTTTCTATATTGATTTGGCTATTACGCCACAAGCATAGTCGATTATTTCGTTAATACAATTAATTTAAATGAGCGCATGAGAGTAAAGGTAAAACAACTTTTGAAAGCATTTCGCTAAAATTTAATATCGTTGATAATTCCATGCAATCCCTCGCAACTGCAGTAGTTTCCTAGTCTGAAAACCAGACGAATTCAACTATGTGTGTTTATTTTATGCTGTTAAAATTTTAAAAAAATTGTTACGTAAGATTTATACAAACGCCAATTTAACAATTTTTAAGTGATTCACTAAGCCGGTGGCGTAATAAGGCAAATAAATAAAAACCAAAAAGAGACGAATGTGGGAAATAATTCGGGCTGTCGCAAATTTTCGTATAGTCATAGGAGGGATGTAACGTCCCCACAGAAAATACCATCTACCACGCACCAATTAATCATTGTCAATCAAACCATCCACATTCATTCATTTTCGAAAAGTATCTGATCTGATTTTCTCGTAACATATGCGGCGACAGCTCGACGACGCCGAAGTATTTTCTAGTGCGTTTATTCTTTGAAATAACAGAGATGCATATATGCATTCACCATGGTCGATAGAGTGGTAACTAGGACAGCTTCTGGAGTATCTGTTGAGGGATTGACGTGTTTCTGAGAGATACATATTCTGCTTTTCTTCTCGCTAAAGCGAGCCAATTAACATTTGTGCCGCTAGCGGTTTGTTTGAAGAGAACGAGACTGTAAACGGAAAATAATTAAGACGTGGAATCATCGGAGATCCGGACATGTAATGGAGATGGATTTAATACACAATTTCCTTCATAAATAAGGTTTGTGACTTTTTTGTTCTGGAGTGAATGAACGAATGAGTTTTTTCTGAATCATTTAATGATCACGTTGGCCCTGTAATTAGTGGGGAAGTTTCAGCTGTGTCGAAGAGAGCCTGCAATCACTGAGTCTGTGTTAAATCGTCCAAAAAGGCTTCGTACAAGGAACAAATTGTCCACACGATTGATTCTCCCGACTGAATGCAGTGTTTAACAGTAATAATAAATGTAAAGATCTCTTATAGCAAGCCAGCCGCTGATTACCAAGACGAAGGACTCCACCAAAGATTCTATTTGGCTGATTTCACGTAATGAAATATTATATTAAAAACTGTACATAGATAAAGGAGAGAAAGAGAGAGAGAGCGAATGAAAATAGAGATAATACTAATAATCCTCCATTAGTCTAACTTTTCGCCTGTCTTATCACGGATCAGCCAAGAAATGGGAGGCCCTTACTTTACTGTATAGATTTGTGTGTGGAGGTGAAGGGATCTTAAAGGCAACAGATACACGTCTATACAGACAAGACATTACACAAAGTTAGCGGCTAGCTGCATTCATCATCTATTCTTACATGAAAGGACGGCAACTTATTATTATACTAAACATTTTTAAAAAATGTTAAAATGACCAATCCGTGACAGGACACGTTTTTGGACGTTGCTAAAATAATTTTGTTCTCTGTTTCATGTCAACTACGACGAGCTAACCTAACTGACGCTTGGTAAAGAGAGGAAAGACTCGCAGGTGATATAATTGGATCTACAAATAAAGCCGAAAGACAGCACGTTGGGTGCGGAGGAAAGGTCAAGTGTATATTTTCGTTATTACAGCTTGCTGGTTTAGTTGAAGTATACGTCTTTCTGTTTATCGTTATTTGATATTTGAACATTGATTAATTGTTTTCATGTTAGATGTGATTTGATTAACCTGTCCCAGTTGCATTTATCTGTATATGTACATTAAGGAAGTAGACACAGAAGTACTCTTGTGTGAACGGTGTTACATATAGTGACAGTAGAAGGAAGTTACATATAGTGACAGTAGAACATTTATATGGTTTTAACTAGGGCAATGTTCAGGACGAGTCAAGCAGAGCATAGCAGCACGCAACAGCCTTCAGCTGTTAGCACTGATAATAATGATGCAGTAAGAAGTGCTGTAGGACCGATGGGTACAGATAGCGCAATAGAACGCCCTGTAGACACGGCTGGTGGTGTAACAGCAAGTACGCAGCATGGATTAGATCCATTGGTAATTATCATGAGACAGATGCAGATGATAACCGAGAGCATGAATACTTTGAAATCCGACATTAACGCGAAATTAGCCTCAGTTACTGAAGGACAAAATGATTTGAATACGAAATTGGCCTGTTACTGAAGGGCAGGAAAATCTGAAAACCGATATTAAAGCACAATTAGTGACAGTCACTCAAACTCAAGAAGAAATGAAATTAGTCCAGACTGAGATTAAGCAGCAGTTACAAGACAGTTTTTCCGAATTAGAGCAGCGGATAGAGGCGAAGACCAAGGAACTCAAAGCCGAAGAGACGGAACGAAAATTAACTGCACAAATAGAGTTGGTGAAAGCACAATGTGAGGAATCTACTCACCGTGTACGTGTCGAAATGAAGGAGTATGTGGCTATTAAGATAGATACTGTGCGGGAACAAGTGGAAATGGTTCCGCAATTAGTACAAAAGCAAGACGCCATGTCATGTGCAATTGCGCAACTTCCTGAATTGGCACGTACACAGGCTAACTTAAAGGAAAGCGTTGAACATCTGACAGAGCGTCAAGACGTTATAGACCACCAAATTAACGGGTAAATTACCCGAAATCACATTAGAAAAGAAAAGGCTAATGTGTGAAAACGTTGACCAAAATGTTAAGGCAGCATTCCAGAGTTTATCTGGCAAACAGGAAGAGAATTTGTTTGCGAAAGGACTTGAGGAGGTGCGACAGCAGGTGCTGATTTGGAGCATTGGTAACAAACGATAGAAGAGTCGATGCGCAAGCTCAGAACAAATGAATACAGGGCAGCAGCAGAAGGTGGCAGCGACTATAGAGCCAGTTACTGCCCATTCGCACACAATACCGACTTGTGTAAGTAATTCAAACATTAAATTGCCACAAGCTGGTTGTTCACGTGAATTCTTATCTAACGGAGATTACGAAAGCCTTTGCCATGCCGAAGAAAAAATGATAGAGCATCGGCAATTCCAGATTTTTAACCCTGACAAAAGGGGGTCCATCCAATCGTTTTTATTCGAAGTTTCAGAGGAGTGCTACCCAGAAATTGGTCGGAGTGGCAGAAGATCAGTTTTGTTACAGGATATATACAAGGTTCGGGGGCGATCTGGGCCTCGGACATGACTTCTGTTTGCTCGACATATGACGATTTTGAGAAGGCGTTTTTAGCAAAGTTCTGGTCAGAAGGGGTACAGGAACGCCTAAGGCAGGAGGTGCTCTACCAAGAGCCTTTCTCCTTTTCGAAAGGAAGCATTAGAAAATATTTCGAAAAATATATAAATAAAACGAGATACTGGGACAGACCTATGCCCTTGCCAGACATAATAAACATACTTGAGGCAAGACTACCAACTAGCATCCGGAAGCAATTGATTTACGGCAACGACAAAGACTTGGAGTCGTTCCTCACGACGTTAGACCATATAGATATTATCGAAGAGAACAACCAGAAAGCCCGTAATAGGAGATTCCAATATAGGGAGATAGAACCTCCGCCAAATGGTAGGCAAGGTGGAGGTATGTGTTATACCAATGGCGATCAATCGACACTTAAAGGGAATGAACAGAGATCGTTAAATAATGGAGAAACCCCTCAAAATCTCAATAATAATCTCGGCAATTGTCTTGCGAGGGGCTATTCAAGGAACAATAGGAACGGGAAAAGATACAATCCCGTGTGAGTGAACGAGAGAAATTTCAGACCCCAAGCCGGGAATAATAACAATAATAGAAATTGGAATCAACCGGGAGGAATGAATTCAAATAGCCAATATCAGTGGGGGCAGACATCTACGAATCAACCGGTAATTACCGAAGTGACGGATGATGTCAACCAGCAGACAAATCAAAATCCAACAAACTTGTAAGGACGCACTCGTGCCCCGGAGGAGCGGTCAACAATTGGTTGAGTGGCAACAGGATGTGTGTTCCCATGCTAACGTATAATGATGGACGATTACTGGCAGATGAACTGACAGAGGACTTAGAACCACAAGATTAGGATAAGGAACAGGTGGCAGTAGCCGAAGTGCAAGTCATTATGGAGACCGTACCTATAGTGGCGGTTTTAGACACAGCTGCAACCACAAATGTTATTTCGGAGGCACTATTCAACAGGATCAGAAATATAAGACGAGTACCAGTATTTCCAGTTCAAAATTGCAGAATAATAGGCGCCGTTGGGGCTCGATCGGCTAATGTAAAGGTGCAGTCACTACTTGGTGTGGAATTCGGAAATGTAGCAATATTAAGCACATTCCTTGTTGTGAAATATTTGGTGGTAGATCGCATTATCGGAGTCGACAGCCTACGTCAATACGGATGCAGAATAAATTTTAAAACAGGAAAAATTTGGTTGAATGTTAATAAACAAGAAATTGAGTTGGAGTTGTTGAGAAAAAAAAGCCTTACGAGAAAATATAATTGTGGGATCAGTGTGCAAGTAATCAGGACGGCCCAAAATTCTCAACAGCACGTAAGTAATGAGTTCCAAGTCAAAGAAGATCTCGGTCAATTAGTGTTTGAAAAGTTAAATGAATCCGACTGCATTATCGAAGATCAGAAGAAGCAGCTCAATGAATTATTATTAACGTATGAAAACGTTTTTGATGAAAGGCCAGGAGTTGTTAAGGGATACATATGCCATCTCTACGTTAGGCCGCACGAAACGTATTGTAGAACTTTCTATCCTGTTCCCTGGAGGTTAAAGGCTCAAGTTCAAAAGGAAATAGATCGCATGTTGAAATGGGGTTTGATTGAACCCTCTGCAAGCCCATACTGCTCCCCATTGCGAGTGACAGAGATGAACGCTCGTAAAAACATAACAATAAACTGTGTGTGTTTAATGTTAGGAAACTTTAAAGTGAAATAATTAATCAGTGACACAGATTGTAGAAATAGTGACTAACTATTACTATCGAGTGCTGCAAAGAAGATAGTGGAGATAGGCTTCCCCTGTGTTTGGGTAAACATGGAACTTTAGCATTACTAATGTCATCAAGATTTATAAAGGATCTGAATGACCTTCAAGAAGAAAGAAATATTTCCCGAAAATGACGCTGCATAATCAAAAGAAGTTTCCAGTGAATATTCATATATAATTTCAAGTGCACGCTTAGACGTGTAAACGTGTGAAGTGATGCGTTTAGGCAGTGAATCATGAGTGACGGTTAACGCCGCAAAGATAATTTCCCGCGCAAAACTATTGACGTTGGCGCGAGAGTTAGAATCGATAAATACGACACAGAGATGCTTTGTAAGAGACTCGCATCAAACGCCAGGGGAAACTGATTGATGTTGAACTTCAAAAAAGTGTCATAATTAGATGTGAAAGAGTTCTTGATTTATTGTTGAATGTCAAAAGAAACTAAGATTCATCGAATTAGTAGTTATTTAATGGGTCTTGTTCACTTTGGAATTTTGTTTGAAAATCCATTTCCATATATGTGCATGTATGAATGCCGGATGAATCAGAGAATAAATGAAAGAAGTGAATCCACGTTCCTCACTACTAGTAACTTTTCCATTACAGCAATCAAGCGGAGAAATATATGTATTTAGGACAAAAATTTTGTGAGTATAGATACATGATATGACTTTTCAAGGAAATGATGGATTATGTCTTTGTGTAAAATGAACCACACTTTCCTTTATTCGATGATTTGAATCCAAAATCTGCTGCAAGTTGCATGAATCGTTTAAATTACGAAGAATGAATCATTGACAGAAAATGTGTCAGAATTTTTTGACTTACAAGCACAAATGGTGATGCGAAGTCCAAAAGAAAATTCAAACTAGAGTAAATATTATGATGTTTTCGGCTACAGCATTAGTCAATGGATAAATGGAAACTTTAAGTCAATGGCTAAATTCCTTGCAGTACATCGTAAGAAAAAGGATGCATGAAGCCATAGGGATTTTGTTTTCAAAAAGGAGAATCTTGGACGGTGTAACCTAACCAGTTCTTTTACAGGAAAAGTTTCCCTTTCGGTCATTGCTAATTCTTTTGGAATGAATGTGAAATCTCGTATCCCTGTCCCTTCTACTATTCCCATTGTGGGCCGCGTGGAAGACCGACTACAAATGTGGACGTCGGGGACATGCAAGATCCGGGGGAGTTTCAGCACCGCAAGATATTGTCCTGGGATCAAGATCGTAAAAAAAGGAACGAGTTATTTATAGTAAATTTTTTTAGCTAGAGGCACAAATCACTCTTCTCCAAATCGTTATATAAATCTATACCTATCTTTCACTTGGAGATCAATTTCAAAATTATTTTTGCTCTTCTGTAGGCTTTCCTATCTTCTATCTGCCGTAGGCTGGGGGTCCAGGCTTAAGAGGTTTTCCAAGGTTTCCCTGCTTAAGAAAGTTCCCGAATGGGTAGACCTTGATAACAGTTTCATGTACGATCATCTTCCTTGGTTGTGCACAGCAGACATAACACCTTGATGCACGTAAAAGCAATACAGCCGCGGTACCTGTCTCTTCATTTCTTCTGTTTTCAATGTTTCTTTTCTTCGTCTGTCTTAAACATAATTAATTTTTTTCAGTCGGAGGACTGACACTCATCACTTCCGGGTTACGCACACTAATACATAGCTTACGAAGTGTGTTCGGTAAATCAAAATTAGGCTCACAAACTTCGCTCGCTGCGAGGGGCATTGTAATGTCCCCACAGAAAATACCATCTACCACGCACCAATTAATCATTGTCAATCAAACCATCCACATTCATTCATTTTCGAAAAGTATCTGATCTGATTTTCTCGTAACATATGCGGCGACAGCACGACGACGCCGAAGTATTTTCTAGTGCGTTTATTCTTTGAAATAACAGAGATGCATATATGCATTCATCATGGTCGATAGAGTGGTAACTAGGACAGCTTCTGGAGTATCTGTTGAGGGATTGACGTGTTTCTGAGAGATACATATTCTGCTTTTCTTCTCGCTAAAGCGAGCCAATTAACATTTGTGCCGCTAGCGGTTTGTTTGAAGAGAAAGAGACTGTAAACGGAAAATAATTAAGACGTGGAATCACCGGAGATCCCGACATGTAATGGAGATGGATTTAATACACAATTTCCTTCATAAATAAGGTTTGTGACTTTTTTGTTCTGGAGTGAATGAACGAATGAGTTTTTTCTGAATCATTTGATGATCACGTTGGCCCTGTAATTAGTGGGGAAGTTTCAGCTGTGTCGAAGAGAGCCTGCAATCACTGAGTCTGTGTTAAATCGTCCAAAAAGGCTTCGTACAAGGAACAAATTGTCCACACGATTGATTCTCCCGACTGAATGCAGTGTTTAACAGTAATAATAAATGTAAAGATCTCTTATAGCAAGCCAGCCGCTGATTACCAAGACGAAGGACTCCACCAAAGATTCTATTTGGCTGATTTCACGTAATGAAATATTATATTAAAAACTGTACATAGATAAAGGAGAGAAAGAGAGAGAGAGCGAATGAAAATAGAGATAATACTAATAATCCTCCATTAGTCTAACTTTTCGCCTGTCTTATCACGGATCAGCCAAGAAATGGGAGGCCCTTACTTTACTGTATAGATTTGTGTGTGAAGGCAACAGATACACGTCTATAAAGACAAGACATTACACAAAGTTAGCGGCTAGCTGCATTCAACATCTATTCTTTAAAAAAAAATGTTAAAGGGAGTCCCATGAACAACGTACTCGAAATCTTGACTAGAAATCTGAGTGTAGGAGCAAGGTGCGTTTGACGGTCATATTTGTGTCTCTCTTGAATAACTCGAAAACTACGGTCTTTAGGGAAAAAAATATTGCAGTACAAAATGTAAATTCACCAAATTGTCTAGAGAGAGGTAGGGGCTAATAGTTCGCGAGTAGCGAGCGAGAAAATGAAGTTTCGTGCTTGGTTTTCGTAGGCCAAGTATAACACTGCGGGTTGCATAAATGTCATCAGTAGGGGCACTCGAATCACCTCGTTTAATATGTAGCTGCTGGCTTGACTTTGCCACCGACTACTGGAGGATGAATCTATGGCAATGCCGGCTACCCAGTCTGGCGCAACGTCAGAAAAAGCGAAAAAAAAAACCATCGGCCAAAGAAACAGACGCTGAAGCTACCCCGAGTACTTCAGGAACTACACAACTTGTGGGGTGTTCGAGGAGTGCTGTGAGTGTCTTCAAGACGTGGGGAAACCACGGTGAAACTACTTCCAGACGTCTTAGGCTTGGGCGGTCACCGCTCATTACAGATGTCGGACATCGTAGGCTGGCAGACTGGTGAAACAGGACAGGTGGAGAATTGTGGCAGAACTTACATCAGCCTTTAATGCTGGGCAGAGTACAAGTGCATGTGGACACACAGTGTTCCCGACACTCGTAACGATGTGTCTTTTCAGCCGATGACACGTTCATGAGCCAATGTTGAGACCACGAAGACGGGAAAATGACTGCAATGCGCACATGATCATCAACACTGGACGTCGGAGTATTGGCAGGGCGTTGCATGTTCTGCTGCATTCCGATACCTTCTTCGTCACGCAGATGGGAGGACGTGAATCCGACGTCTTCCTGGGGAAGAGCTCCTTGATACCTGTTCTGCGGGACACAGACAAGCTGACGGCAGCTGTTACGCTTTGGAGAACACACATATGGGCACCCGTGAATCCACTGGTGCTCCAGCAAGGCACCATGACAGCCAAGGAGTATCGTACACTGGTGGCAAATCACGTACATGCATTCGTGACGATCGAGTTTCCCGGCGGCAGCGGCATTTTTCACCAAGATAATGCGCCATATCACAGGGCCAGGAGTGTGGTGGAACGTAGTGGTGAATTCCAATTGTGCTGGCCCTCCAACTCAGCGGATGTTAACCCTCTCGAAGACATCTGGGGTGCGATTGAACGTGGTGTCGGAGCTCATCAGCCCCTCCCTCCAGCGACCTGTTAAGGCCTCACTGCTTGCATACCATAACGCGACGCCGCTTTTATGGCCGGATAGTCCCGATGGGCCACTTGTAGCCTGATGTCGGAGTGCAATAGGAGACCCAATGAAATGTTCATTACTAGCATGTTTTGACGCTCCCATCAGCCAATTAATATATACACTCCTGGAAATTGAAATAAGAACACCGTGAATTCATTGTCCCAGGAAGGGGAAACTTTATTGACACATTCCTGGGGTCAGATACGTCACATGATCACACTGACAGAACCACAGGCACATAGACACAGGCAACAGAGCATGCACAATGTCGGCACTAGTACAGTGTATATCCACCTTTCGCAGCAATGCAGGCTGCTATTCTCCCATGGAGACGATCGTAGAGATGCTGGATGTAGTAATGTGGAACGGCTTGCCATGCCATTTCCACCTGGCGCCTCAGTTGGACCAGCGTTCGTGCTGGACGTGCAGACCGCGTGAGACGACGCTTCATCCAGTCCCAAACATGCTCAATGGGGGACAGATCCGAAGATCTTCCTGGCCAGGGTAGTTGACTTACACCTTCTAGAGCACGTTGGGTGGCACGGGATACATGCGGACGTGCATTGTCCTGTTGGAACAGCAAGTTCCCTTGCCGGTCTAGGAATGGTAGAACGATGGGTTCGATGACGGTTTGGATGTACCGTGCACTATTCAGTGTCCCCTCGACGATCACCAGTGGTGTACCGCCAGTGTAGGAGATCGCTCCCCACACCATGATGCCGGGTGTTGGCCCTGTGTGCCTCGGTCGTATGCAGTCCTGATTGTGGCGCTCACCTGCACGGCGCCAAGCACGCATACGACCATCATTGGCACCAAGGCAGAAGCGACTCTCATCGCTGAAGACGACACGTCTCCATTCGTCCCTCCATTCACGCCTGTCGCGACACCACTGGAGGCGGGCTGCACGATGTTGGGGCGTGAGCGGAAGACGGCCTAACGGTGTGCGGGACCGTAGCCCAGCTTCATGGAGACGGTTGCGAATGGTCCTCGCCGATACCCCAGGAGCAACAGTGTCCCTAATTTGCTGGGAAGTGGCGGTGCGGTCCCCTACGGCACTGCGTAGGATCCTACGGTCTTGGCGTGCATCCGTGCGTCGCTGCGGTCCGGTCCCAGGTCGACGGGCACGTGCAACTTCCGCCGACCACTGGCGACAACATCGATGTACTGTGGAGACCTCACGCCCCACGTGTTGAGCAATTCGGCGGTACGTCCACCCGGCCTTCCGCATGCCCACTATACGCCCTCGCTCAAAGTCCGTCAACTGCACATACGGTTCACGTCCACGCTGTCGCGGCACGCTACTAGTGTTAAAGACTGCGATGGAGCTCCATATGCCACGGCAAACTGGCTGACACTGACGGCGGCGGTGCACAAATGCTGCGCAGCTAGCGCCATTCGACGGCCAACACCGCGGTTCCTGGTGTGTCCTCTGTGCCGTGCGTGTGATCATTGCTTGTACAGCCCTCTCGCAGTGTCCGGAGCAAGTATGGTGGGTCTGACACACCGGTGTCAATGTGTTCTTTTTTCCATTTCCAGGAGTGTATATATGAGCTATTGATGACGACTAGGTAGTGGCAGTCGACATAACCATTAGACAAATTTGAGAATTTTAACTGCAACAATCGTTGGAGTGGAAAGTAATTTGCCCACTGATCTCTCAGCTGTACCACGTCAAGTAACAACTTTTTCAAGAACAATGAGGCTCAATATTTACGTAATATTGATAAATAGGATAAATCTTTTAAGATACTATCTGAGCCCTCTCTGTGAGCACGGTGCCGGATCCGCAGTTAACTGGGAGCGTCAAGAGTTGAGAAGTGGTCCGCTAAGTGCACATCTCAAGCCGCGCGGCTGGGCGGAGATTAATTTGGAGTGTAACTTCCGACCCCCGGCTGTGAACTTGAAGACGCCGTGGCGCGGCCCAGAGCGCCAGGCAGACCGGGATGGTGGGCCCAAAGTGGCGCTAATCACCCGCCGCTCGCTCGCGTAGCAAAGCCGCCGCCAGCTCCGCCCGCTGGTGACGGGCTGCTTGTGGGCACTCTTCAATTTCCGTTCTCCGGAAAGTTTTCGATACGACGTAACAGACTCCTGGGAAGCAGCAAAGTGACGGTTATAACGTCTGCAATGTTGCTCTTGCCTTGTGAAAATTGGCGCACCATAATTCCGTCATAATCTTATACAGGTCAGGAAGTAGAATAAGGTCACAAACTCTAAGGCATACAATGGACCGTGAGAAATATCTCTTCCAGAGCTAATCCTGTCAGTAGACATGCCAGCCATGTACAATGCAGGCCAACAAAACTGCAGCACCAAGAAGGATGGCATATAATGGCATTTCATTTATTCCGCATATTTCACCGCAACAAAAATAAAGAATCACTGTTTCGAAACCGCTGGCCGGTGTGGCCGAGCGGTTCTAGGCGCTTCTGTCTGGAACCGCACGACCGCTACGGTCGCACGTTCGAATCTTGCCTCGGGTGTGGATGTGTGTGATGTCCTTAGGTTAGTTATGTTTAAGTAGTTCTTGGTTCGAGGGGACTGATGACCTCAGATGTTATGTCCCATAGTGCTTAGAGCCATTTGAACTATTTTTTGTTTCGAAACCGCTTAATTGTCTCCCTTTCCGGAGGATAAGTTTGGAATTTGGCTCAGAGGCTGCAGCGACGTCGCCCACGAGCGCAGCTACGCTTCAAACAGCAGCGTGTCGACATGGTGTGGAAGGAAGCCACATATCAGAAGTCCACGTGAGGATTAAGGTGGATCAATGATGTCTCAGTGTCACCAAATTTCTCCACAATTCTGCCCAACACCACTTTGGACATGTCACACACTGGGAATGCCGTGACGCTCTCCCCCTCACCCACATTTGAACTCCTATTTTGCTGGCTCTGCGACGGAGGTCAGAACCAAGACACACAGCGTTGAAATCACGCGTTTTTCCTATGGGTGACTGAGGAAAACATTTCAGACACATCGCCACTCAGAATCGACAAGAAAATGCTTCAAAGGGAGGCATAAAGAGTGTCAATGAAGCCACCCCTTCCCCTGGAGCGATGATTCCCACGCATTTCTCCGTCTAAAACGACAATTCGCAGTGCGATGAACAACAACGTTTACTACTGCCATCACAGCCTGCGTGTTCGAACCCTACTCGAAGGACATCGTGTGTCTGCAACTCCGTCGGACGTTAACTAAGCCCCTAGGAGTGTAACGTGACTGCTGTTTTTCCGTGGTATACCGGGTAAAATCACTACTTACTGTCCAAGACCATTCAACGAAATCTGAATTTGATCCGAAGCTGCAAAGCATTTATATATTTTTATAGCGCTTTTGTTTCGTTACCTCCTGTGTCTTGATCCCATAGAGAGGGGGGGGGGGGGGGGGGGGCAGGGCTACATTATGATGCGACTGCTTAAATCGGCACTGCCACTATTAGTCCGGAACCACTCTCGGTGTCACTTATGCATCTTTGATGACCACTAAAACTGTACCTGTCGGTTACTTTGACACCAGTGCAGTCCCCAGTCTACTCTTAACACTTGAGATTTGGGTAACCACTTCGACACACCTTAGATTATGTTTTCATACATTTAAGCGCTTTATGCCACCGCTTAAAGCCTTTTCGTGTCAATTCTGAGCGGATGTACGTCTGAAATGTCTCCTTCGTTCGCCCATAAGAAAGCCGAGTGATTTCAGCGCTGGGTGTCACGGTTCTGACCTCCACCAAAGAGGCGTCAGAAGAAGGGGTGACATTTGGGCAAGAGCGTTCGAATGGTTCAAATGGCTCTAAGCACTATGGGACTTAACATCTGAGGTCATCAGAACTACTTATACTTAACTAACCTAAGGACATCACACACATCCATGCCCGAGGCAGGATTCGAACCTGCGACCATAGCAGCAGCGGGGTTAGTGACTGAAGCGTCTAGAGCCCCCCGGCCAATGCGGCCGCCTGGGTAAGACGGGCTGTGGCGATCTTATCACTGTGTGACACGCCTACGGTGATGTTGGGCAGAATTGTGGTAAAATTTGGTGGCCTTGTGACATCACGGATCAGCCTTAAGGCTCACATGAACTTCTTGAGCCGTGGCCTTTTTTTCGCATGTGTCGACACCTTGCTCTCTGAACTGTTGTTGACATCACAAGGTGCCATGCTTTTACAAGATTACAAAGATAGACTGTAGGTGCCTTTATGATAAATTTCAGACCTACACGTAGGGATAGGAGATAATTTCAGAGTTTTGGAGGTTTGACGGTTTAGTATTTGCGAAATTTTGTTCACAGAGCCACCATATCTGGCAGCAACAGTCGCTATAAACGGATTGGTACTGAGTCGAGCTAAGCTTAATTGTGGTTACGTCAAGCTCTCTTGCTTCAGCGTCAGTCAGGGTTAATCAAGTGTAGTGACTGCCTAGTAGTATCGTACGACAAAACGTAAGCACATGTCTTCGATGGGTGGCAGATATGGAGAACACGCTCGCCAGGGCAACAGTCTTACACCTTCAGCACTGAGGTACACCAGGTCAGCACTCTACGTGTGGCCTTGAGCTATTTTGTTGGAAGATAAACACATGGAAATCTTGAAGAAAGGCCGCGACTATCAGTCTTAACACGTCAACAATGAAACGGTAACTGTCCAAATTACCACCTTTGCGAAAGAGAGGTGATGACGTTGTTGACTTGATAGCACCTCATACTCATACCACCATATCATATATGGGCCTATATGACGACTTCGCTTAGATCTGCCAACTTTCTTTCTCTTCGGATCCTCCACATGTGCACACGTCCATCGTCATTTTGCATACAGAATGGGGCTCGTGCGAAAAGACGACATGGTTTCATCAAATGAGGTGGAGCAGTGGTTAGCACACTGGACTCGCATTCGGGAGGACCACAGTTGAATCGTGTCCCGCGCGTCCAAGCTTGTATTCTGTGATTTCCCTAAACCGCTGGAGGCAAGTGTTGGGATAGTTCCTTTCTAAAAAGAACGGTGAATTTCCTTTCCCGTTCTTTTAATACTGTCTAAGACATAAGAAAACGACACACCACAAAGCTATTATCCTAGTGGGATGGAAAACGGTAGGTGTGTTGCACAGACAATCAAATGATCTCAATTTCAGGAAAATTGATTGATTTGTTCAAGAGAAACAGCTTCAAAAATGGAGCATGTCATTAAAGCGTTGGTTCACTTCTGGCCCTTATGAAGCAGTTATTCGATTGGCGTTGGTTGACAGAGTTGTTGGATGTCCTCTTGATGGACACTGCCCCAAATTGTGTGCAATTGGAGCATTAGATAAAATCTCGAGGTGGTTGGACAGCCTTGCCCATAATGCTCCAGTGTCCTCAAGTAGGGAGAGATCTGGCGACCTTGCTAGCCAAGGTTTGTTTGGCAACCACGAAGACAAGCAGCAGAAAATCTCGCCTTGTGTTGGCGGGCGTTATCTTGCTGATATGTAGATCCAGAATGATTTGGCATGAAGGACAACAAAAAAGGGCGTAAAATATGGTCGACCTACCGCTGTGCTGTAATGGTGCAGCGGATGTAAACCAGAAGTGTCCTGCTATGAAATAAAATGGCACCCCAGAACATTACCCCTGATTGTCAGACCGTATGGCGGGCGACACTCAGTTTGGTTTCCCACCGCTGTCAGAGACGTCTAAAGGCACGTCTATGGTCTGAAATCTCTTTGCCCGAGTCGAATGGTCTTCAGTAATGAGTCACGCTTCTAATTGAGCCCCGATGAAAAACGAAGACGTGTCTAGAGAAGTCCGGGCGAAGGCATACCAACTTCAGTGTCGCTCGCCTTACTGTACGATATCCATGAGTTATTGACTTGAGTCCCATTTCTTTCCATAGCAGGATACTTTTGGTTGTCATCCGTGCCACTCTTACAGCTCTGTCATCAGTGGACGATATTCCACACCTCGCTTTGTTTCCTTCATAGGAAGCCACAGCGGACTTACGTTTCAGCAAGCACCCGCGCGAATCTGGCGAGCGTTTCTCTGCTTGTCGTCGTGCGTGCCAGTTCCTACCTTGGGTAGCAATGTCACCGGATCTCTCCCCAGTTGAGTAAGTTCGAAACATTATGGGCAGGGCCCGCCAACCAGATCGGAATTTTGGCGATCTAACCCACCCCATCTAGACAGAATTTTTCTCGATATCCCTCAGGAGGACGTCTACCAACTCAGCGAATCAGAACCAAGCTGAATAACTGCTTCCATAATGCCGTAGATGGACCAATGCGCAACTGACGTGCTCAATTTGTAAAGCTCTTTCTCTTGAATACACCATCAAATAATTAGTTCGTCTAAAACTGTGAGCCATATGTTTGTGACAATTACAGCGCCATCTATCACAAAGCGAAAAAAAGGTCCAACTAAAAGATTCATATTTCTTTACGTACTACACGAATATGTAACAAAAATGGGGGTTCCTATTTTCCTTGATATCAGTTTGACCTATGGCAGCGACATCTAGCGGGCCAACCATAGAGCCATCTGGTTTCCCCCTTCAAGCTAGACAAGTTTCGTTCTTTGTAATTTTTTCGTTTGACTTTTATTTCGTGAGATATTTGGCCCGGTCACGATCATTGGACCACTCTGTATGCCTACCGATTTCCGTCTTATTCGGACAATTCCTTCGTGGGCGTCGTTTTTTAATTGTCTAAGTGTTTATACCGTGCTTATTTTCTGTCTGTAATGAAATCGATGTCGATGGGACGTTAAACACTAGTATTACTTATTTTATCACGTGATTTCATGTTATTTTTTGGTGCACCATTGTCTGCTGTAATGTCAACGGAATCCGCAACTATGCGTGATGCGTGATGACAGCCCATGGTGCTCCAGGAGACGTCGCATTGTCAGTGTGGTTACTTCACGTGATACAAAAAAGTCAGACTTCTCACTAAAGTTACATGACGTTGTTGTACGATTCTGCACGCCAGAGTGATCAATTTGTATGTCCTTCCAGGCGCTAGTCAAGTGAGGCCATTCAGTTTCAGCTTGGCATTAAGTATAACTCCATGAACCCATTCATAATCTATACAAAAGTCAGGCCTGATATTCTTACCAAAGAGAACCGTAATATCGTGGAACGATAAACTACAGTATCGAGAGACCTCGGTCCTGTTACTTTATGATTCCTTTATACACGATACATATCTCGAGTTTTTCACAAACAGCACACATTCATATTCGATCGACCGGCCGGTGTGGCCAAGCGGTTAAAGGCGCTTCAGTCTGGAATCGCGCGACCGCTACGGTCGCAGGTTCGAATCCTGCCTCGGGCATGGATGTGTGTGATGTCCTTAGGTTAGTTAGGTTTAAGTAGTTCTACGTTCTATGGGACTGATGACCTTAGATGTTAAGCCCCATAGTGCTCAGAGCCATTTGAACCATTTGAACCATATTCGATCTATGAATAAGCAATCTTTTCTTACATAGAAAATGTGAGTTTACATATAAAATGACAGAAATTTGTCGAGAGCCTGAGGGCTCGATTTGTCTCTATTCACTGCGCTGTACCTATCATCCTGATTTACGATCATAATGTGTATGTCCTGAAAACTTTAGTCGTAGATATGTTGTTAGCTGACAATTACATATAACAAACTGTACCAAGGAAAGTGCTTTTTGATGGATTCTCAACATTGCGTTGCCTTAAAATAATTATATGACCATCAATATGGCGTTTCACGTCCTTTTATTACAAAGAATCGTACAACGTGCTTAGAAATTGCATACATGCATATGGGTTTCAACGAAAGAAAAAAGTCGCATCTCGCGACACACACCGTAGAGGGATGGCGTCATCTAGTAGATGGCGTTCTTCCCCCTCGTTGGTCTACGTTCAAACGCACACTCAGGATATTTGAAATGCCACAGTGCCGTGCGAGGTGGGGCAGTGGTTAGCACAGTGGTCTCGCAATCGAGAGGGCGACGATTCAATCCTGCGTCCGACCATCCTGATTTAGGTTTTCCGTGATTTTTCTAAATCTCTTCAGGCAAATGCCGGGATGGTTCCTTTACCAGGGCACGACCTACTTCCTTCCCCATCCTTCCCTAATCCGATGAGATCGATGACCTCGCTGTTTGGTCTCTTCCTCCAAATAAACCCAACCCAACCATGCCACATATTCCCTGTACGTTCTGAAAGCCTCACAAACCTGCTAGTTCCCGGCTATGACGCCATAAATTCGGCACGCTGAACGCTCGACGTTCGAATGTGTGGTCCGTGGGCCGACGGCTTCAGGCTGAACAGGTAACAGCTAAACGCTTCGCGGTTGCCCCAACGAGACAAGTGGGTTCGAATTCAAGTCTCTGGGCTTCCTCTCAAGTGCCATAGCGCGTGTCCGTAATTATCAACAAGTTTGAGCGGCCAGACATGGTGAAATCTCTCCACGTACGTCTAGTAATATGAAAGATAAGCATTTAGATAATACTCCAATACTAAATGCGGACCCATATTTCAAAACAGAATTTTTCACCGGAATTACAAGTAATATTTTGGAAGTTATGTTAGGGTAGTTGTCGTGGTCTTCTGCCTGGTTTGTTGTAGCTCTCCTCGATAGTATATCCTGCACAAGCCTCTTCATCTAAGTGTAACTACGCACGCCGTATACATTTGAGACTGTTTACTGAATTCAGGCCTTGGTCACCGTCAACAATTTTTACCCACCACACATCCTTACACAGCCTGACTGACGAATTCTTAGTGCCTCAATAAGTGTTCTGTTAACCGACCTATTCTGTTAGTCACGTTGTGACACAAATTTTTTTGCAGTTCAATTCACAATCTGTTCAATATTTACTCATTGTAACCACCTAACTTTCTACATTTTTCTGTAGCTCTACATTTCAAAAGCATCTATTCTCTTTTTCTCAGAACCACGTATCGTCCACGTTTCGCTTCAGTACAAGGCTACACTCCATCCAATTACCTTCGAAAAAGGCTTCGTAACCCTTAAAGTTATATTCAGTTTTAACAAATTTATTTTCAATTATGGCCATATTGGCTAATTTTAAGACCCGTGACAATATAGAATAATTATTAGAACATTCCTTCTTCCACTAATAAGTATTTATTTTATATTTAATTTAACATATTGCTATGTTTTAAGCATATTTTGATCTCATCGAGAGCTTATGAGTGCAAATAAATGTTACTTGAAGATAAAGTGGCTTAATCTAAACTAACACGGAATACTGTTTTGTTCACTCCTCAGCTCAATGTCAGCACAACACATCGCTGGACATCAATTTCTGGCCACCCAATGCGATATATCCATCCATGCGACTACCACAGTGGCCACTCCGCCAGCAGAACGGTGAACAAAACAGTATTCTCCCTTATTTTAAACAAAGCAATTTTATCTTTACGTAACATTTATCTGTGTGCTTAAATGTCAGCCTATGAACAAAGCGTGGTTCAAACACGTTGCCATACGTTCAGTGGAATATAAAATACATAACTGTGACTGGTAACGGAAAAGATAAAAAAAATCTCTTTCTGATTTACATTAACTACAATCCATTATCTCTTTTTACTTGCTTCTGATGGCATTCATTTATAGTCTCTTTCAAGACATTCAACTACTCTTCCGAGTCGTTTGTCGTCTCTCACGAAATTGCAGTGTCATTATCAAACAGCCTTGTTTTTTTTCTTCTTCTTGAACTTTGGTTCCATTTTTCAACATTCTACTTCGCTTCCTTCACTGCTTGCGCACTGTTCAGATCAAATAAAATTTGGGACAGTCTACAACACTGTTACACTCCCTTTCCAACCAATGCATCCCTTTCATGCTCTTCGACTCTTCTATAACGTTGTCTGGTTTCTATACATGTTACAAATATCTTTTCGGTCCCTTTATTTTACCTTCGATAATTTCAGAATTTCAAACAGTGTATTCCAGTCAGTATTGTCAAAAGATTTTTGTAAGTCTACAGATGTTATAAAAGTATCTTTGCCTCTCTTCAGTGCGCAAAGATAGGTCGTAACGTCAGTATGATCTCACATGTTCCTAAAATACACAAATAGGCACATTCTTCTTGACGGCTAAGAGTGTTTCGCATATCTGAGGTAGCCAACATAGATTGTGGAACATTACTGGCATGGCGAGATCTCCCAAGGAGCACAGTAATTCTAAGGAAATGTCAATTATTCCATGGGACTTGTTTCGACTTAGGTCTTTCAGAACTCCGCCGAATTCTTCTCGTGCTCTCATCTTATGTTCACTTATTTCCTCTTCGTGAAGGTTATTTATCTTCTGCAGATAACGTACACATTTGCACTTTCCCATTTTCTTAGTACTGAATTGCCATTATAGCTCTTAATATTCTTATAGTTGCTTTACTTTTCCCCAAGTCTCTTTTTATTTTGCTACAGGTGATAGTAACCAAGGGCGGTAGCATTCAAAGTGCAATGGATATTCCACTTTGAAATGCAGAGAAGAGAGCGAGTGGCTGGAAATAGCACATTCAAGACCTCTATGAAGGCGAGAACTTGTCTGATGACGTGATTGAAGGAGAAACATGAGTCGATAGGGAAGAGATAGGAGGTAGAATCAGAATTTGAAAGAGCTTTGGAAGTTTTGAGATCAAATAAGGCAGGAAGGATAGACAACATTACATCGGAATCCATAAAATGGGGAAAGTGACAACAAACCGACAATTTGCATTGATGTGTAGAACGTCTGAGACAGGCGATATACCACCAGACTTTCGCAGAAAGATCATCCACAGTGTTCCGAAGATTGCGAGAGACGACAAGTCCGAGAATTATCTCACAGTCAGCGTAAGGGTTCAAGTATCCAAGTTTCTGACAAGAATAAAATACAGAAGAATGGAAAAGAAAATCGAAATCTGTTAGATGATCATTTTTCCTTTAAGAAAGGCAAAGGCACCAGAGAGGCAGTTCTGGCTTTGTCGTCGTTAATGAAAGCAAGACTGAAGAATAATCCAGACAAGTTCACAGGATTTGTCGGTCTAGAAGAGGTGTTCGACATTGTAAATTGGTGCAAGACGTCTGAAGTTATGAACATGTTGTGATAAGCTAAAGGGAAAGATGGTTAATAAACAATATGTACAGGAATCAAGAGGGGACAATAAGAGTGGAAGAACAAGAACGAAGCGTTTGAATTAAGGAGAGCGTAAAACAGAGATGTTGTATTTCAGGCCTACTGTTCAATCTACACAACGAAAAACCGATAATGGAAATAAAACAGAGGTTCATGAATGAGATTAAAATTCAGGGTGAAAGGATGTTAATGACCAGATTCGCGGATCACATTACTGTCCTCAGGGAAAGTGAAGAGTAACTACAGTGTCGGATAGATGAAATGTATAGCCTAATGAGTACGGAATATGGCCTGAGAGTAGACCGAAGACAGAGGAAAACAATGAGAACAACGAGAAACGTAAAATCAGAATTCACGATCACGATGTAGACGCAGTTAAGGAATTGTTCTACCTAGGCACAAACATAAGCCATGACGAAGCAGAAAGGACGACATAAAAGCAGGTTAGCAGTCTCTTGGCCCATAGAAGTCTACTAGTATCAAAGATAGGCCTTAATATGATGAAGTTTCTAACACTGTACGTTTTGAGCACAGCATTGTATGGTAGGGAAACATATTTTGTGCGAAAACGGGAACACAAGAGAATCGAAGCATTTGAGATGTGGTGCTCCAGAGAAATGTTGAAAATTAGGTGGAGTGATAAGGTTCACAGTAGAATTGTCGAGGAAAAGACTATATGAAAAACACTAAATGAATAGGGATAGAAGATCGTACACATTTGTTAACACATCGGGAAATAGTTTCCATGATACTAGTGAGAGCTGTAGGCGGTAAAAATGGCTCTGAGCACTATGCGACTTAACTTCTCAGGTTATCAGTCGCCTAGAACTTAGAACTAATTAAACCTAACTAACCTAAGGACATCACACACATCCATGCCCGAGGCAGGATTCGAACCTGCGTCCGTAGCAGTCGCTCGGTTAGGCGGTAAAAACTGTAGAGGCAGACAGAGACTGAAGAAAATACCGCAAATAATTCAGAATGTGTTGCAAGCGTTAGGCAAAGGCTAGCTCGCCACCTCGTATCAGTCGAATGAGAGATGGACAAAAAAAGGAAGGGGGAGAGACAGGAAGACCGAGAGAGAGAGAGAGAGAGAGAGAGAGAGAGAGAGAGAGAGAGAGAGAGAAGCAATATCCATCTTACTCCTAACTTTGATAGCTTCTACATCTTTGCATTTATCGTTTACAATCATAGTACTCAGGCAAATAAACTTACATGGACAACTGAGTGCCAGGGGATAACACATAATTACGTAACAGGTTTATGTGTAAACATTTCACTAGATTTTAAAAATTTGCATTTTATGAGCATAGGTCGCAAAGCGCTATTGAACAATTCATGGTGTATCTCCCGTAATATTAGTTGCAGAAATAAACACCAGGTATCATCACGAAGTGTACCACAAACATTTTTGTAAGTTAGAGAGAACCATAGCCCAAGAAATTTAGTTTAAATTTAGTTTAAATTCAAGGCGGTGCGCGCCATGTACCGGAAGTGTGGAAGAGGTGGCGCTTTTTAAGTCTGAGAGCGAAAGTCGAATAAGTGGCCCTTTGGACACAGTCCGCTGTCGTTTTGAGACTCTGTTCTGAGTGGCACGCATAGTTCTAAGTACGAGAGAATGGGGACTCTAATTGTCCGTTATATTGTGCAGGGGGTACTCGGAAACGTTCCGCGAGTATTTGAAACATTTAACTCTACTTTTACTAGCTAATGAATTCTCGGGTTTTGTTAGTAAAATGGGAGCTAGAGCTACGTTTGTAAATAATTGGGAAGTGTTAGAATTTTAACGAAAAACTACGCAGAGGGGAATTTGCAACTCTGAGAAATTTTGATATCTGATTATTTGATTTAAGTGAATACTTGTATTTTTAGCTTGCTCCTTCGGTGTTTACTGTCGCGTTCTGTCGGCTTCGAGGTGAAAAGCTTAAAAGACTCCCACTCCTTCTGAAACTGAACTTGTGTTTCGATATAAGACTTTGAACCTTGCTGAAATGTGCCTCCAGACACTGAACACCTTAGTAATACAATGTAACTACTATTACAAAATTTCGGAGATGGCCAAAAAGTTATTGAGGAGGGGTGTGGAGGGGGGGTAGTGCTACTCGGAAACAATACAGACGAAAGTTCCACTACAACATTCAACATTGACGGCAAAAATTGTTCAACAGTGTCTCAAGGTGACATAAATGGAGCCTTATAGGCTCATTCGCGATCTGAGCTCCATAATAAATAGAGAGCTATGAGCTTGTGTGGTGGGCGAACAGATATTCGATGATGCCGTCTCTGCCGCATCGTGTCACGAAGTACTGCGTTTGCGTTGCCTTACTGAAAGTACTCTGAAGGGAATATGGAAGATAATCGCTACTGCTGCGTATTACTGCACTGTAATTCATGACCAGATTGTAATACGGGGAATGGAGAACGTTTTACAAAACGTAAGTAAATATTTCGATATCAATTTGATCTAAAATGTTGCTATTACATTCCTTAGGAATCGATGGAGTAAATTACGACATTCTTTTGCAAATATGTGACGCGCAATTCGCCTTCTATCTTTTGCTGCTTCTTCTGTTTGTGGTATCTAAGCATGCAAGCATACTGATCGACATAATGATATAACTGCTTGTAACCCCGCTGCACTTCCCAAATGTGGTGGCACTCAAGTTGTTTCCCAACACCGGCGGTTAATCTTTCACTAATTACGAGTCCCCTTAATTGTTGCAAGGTAAACTCTTCGGCCATGGCTCGTGAGAGGATGTTCTGCAACTCGCCTCTAGCTAGCGGGTATAGCAACGACAGGATCACGTGGTACATAACGCGAAATCAGGCCACGTGCTGTTCGAGACGAACCAACAGCCACAATAAATTTTCTACTTGATCAATTCGCTTTGCAATCAAATCGGTCAGATCATGAAAGAAATAAGCCAGAGGGCTAAGCAACTTAGCAAACACGGCATCTAAACAGCCGCTGGAACAATGCTACCCCAGGCCTGGCCCCCATGTTCTCCCATCCGCCGGCTGCGGTGGCCGAGCGGTTCTAGGCGCTTCAGTCCGAAACCACGCGACTGCTGCGGTCGCAGTTTCGAATCCTGCCTCGGACATGGATGTGCTTGATGTCCTTAGGTTAGTTAGGTTTAAGTAATTTAAGTCTAGGGGACTGATAACCTCAGATGTTAAGTTCCATAGTGGTTAGAGCCATTTGAACCATTTGAACCTCCCATCCAACTCCAAGCATTTAAGCTTAAACTGCAACACGCTCACCAGAGTTCTTAACTCAGCGGCCGACTTTTTTGTGCTGCTCTCCCAAATCTAACGTACTCAAATCAGCCACCCCATTAGTTAAATGCGCGAACTGTGCCCGCACCCGACCCAGCTGACTGTCACTAGGTTGAGTTCCTTCTAGGAGACCAATGGTATCCTCAAGGCATTTAAGGACCTCACCAAGAAATCGGATGGCCGCACCTGTCTCACCGATCATTGCCGAGGTGACGTCAATCGGCTGCAGCACGGCCGCGCGCAAACGGGCTACCAATTTCGGAAAACTGCCCTCCGTCGGTTGATGCCTTACTGCCAACTCGTAAATGAGATGGTCTCTTCTCAGCAGGCCAGTCCCTGGACACTGTCTCGCTGCCATTATCTTAACAACTGAAACAACAACAAGCCAAACAATACGATGCCACAGACACAATCGAAACAAGAGTGAAACTGACCGCAGCTAGGTTGGTAAGCACAAGCGTAACCACACTCTGCTACCAGTGATATGCATGCTAAACCCCCTGGGCAGAACAAATGATTAGGATTGTTGACAGGGCCAAATAATGTGTCGATCAGTTTCACTTCAAAATTGTAATTTAATAACACCATTAAACCAAACCGGCACATAGGCGAACCTTTACAACTTCGAGTTTCAAAATCCAGTTCTACCACGGCTGAAGGCCTCCAAAGAAGAATCTTAAAAAGCAACAAGATAAGTTTCAAGTGATTGAAGACACACAGTTAAAATTGCAAATAAAGTAATTAAAATGTATATGTATCACACCTAGACGGAAAGCCTCAAGGCAAAAATGAATAGAACAAACACATACAAGATGCAATACAAACGGCTGAAGGCCCCAATTAAATTTCAAAATTTTAAAATGTGTTACCATAATATTTTAAGGCAGAAGGCTGCAATGTTTTCGCTTAAGGGGAAATTTTTAGAATAAGGCTTTAAGCGGCTGAAGACCCACAGCTGATTTTCCAAAATTTGAAAAATACCTTCACCTTTAAGTTTTCAATGGCCGAACGCTCACTAAATGAAAGAGCAACCTAACGACCATAACTAAATTTAAGAATACGGTTTTAAGCGGTTGAAGGCCCACAATTGATTTACATAAATTGATTTACATAAAACACAATAAAATTTTTTTTCTTGTAAAGCACTGGCCATAATAGATTACGAACAGACAAACACCCTTGAAAAGGACAGTATAGACAACGGCACTCAGACGTCTCCATGATGGTGGGGGTTGGGGGGGGGGGGGGGGGTAGGCCTGCCCTCCAAACAGTAATGTACACTTAGGTGAGACAGGCGGTGGGCCCAACTACACTTGATCTGTCGGTAACCCAACCAAGAGGCAGTCACGGATCGACCGATCAAACGACTTGCCAGCCACCAATCGGTACATAAAAACTGAAAGACCAAACTGTTACGGACTTGATTATCCACAATGAAATATGTATTAAGCTGTCAAAACTATACACCATGTTGGACAGTGACAACAGGTGAGCCCGCATCTCGTGGTCGTGCGGTAGCGTTCTCGCTTCCCACGCCCGGCTTCCCGGGTTCGATTCCCGGCGTGGTCAGGGATTTTCTCTGCCTCGTGATAGCTGGGTGTTGTGTGATGTACTGAGGTTAGTTAGGTTTAAGTAGTTCTAAGCTCTAGGGAACTGATGACCATAGATGTTAAGTCCCATAGTGCTCAGAGCCATTTGAACCATTTTTTGACAACAGGTGAGGAAAGAACGCTGCCTGAAATTACTTTAATGGCCAGGGCAGATAACCGGAGCAATAATGGCCATAAGGCAGAAAATTCCGCTGGTGCTCTTAAATTGTAGTGAACCAGTATAGTTAATTCCACCGCAAGGCGGCTCAATTTCACCACTACAAACAGTGTTTCTCACAGGAAAAGCTTCCCAACAGCGAACCACCGAAACGAACGACACAACATGAACGGACGTGGCTTGTGTACTTAACACACCACTCAACTTTTACGTCCTGGGTCGGTTAGCCACGAAGCTCGTAACGATCGGACAGCTCCACACACGCTCCGACACTGCACAGGGACAGCCAGCGGACCCAACCTACTGCAGCGCGCGGAGATATCCTGATCCGCACCAACAGACCGATTGCCCGCAGACTCCCCTAGCCGGAAACTGTATACACAAGACCAAAGATGGTACACGGTGCAATATCGATACACATCGCTGCTGCCAAACGTAGAAGAAGGAAAAACCACGGCATAACCGCAACAATGGCGGGAAACCAAACACAAATATCCAGCCAAGTTCAAGGAAATGCATAGTTTGGAGTGAGCAAGCCTCACAGTGGTTACATGTAGTTTAGGCACGTTGGACACTTTGTGAAATTTCAACTTACGCTTGATAATGGCCATAAGGCCGCAACGATGACTCTGTGAAATAAATGAATAGTAATGTACAGTGAAATTACGAAACTTTCTTTCAAATAAATAAACTTATACATTTCTGTCACACGATTTTGTGAGTGAGAGAATCTATAAGTTCGCTGCATTTACGAATGGTTAACTCGAAGACGAATATCGATCACCACGTATTCTGATAAGATTAAAGGCGTGAATGAAGGAATAATGTTCTCCACAGCATTTGCGACAGTAAAATGCGAGACAAAAAGGACACAACTCCATAATTCTGCGTAGATCCAAAACACACGCGAATTCCAAGCGCATTGAAATCACCTAGAGGCTCAGCTCTTGCTGCGTCTGACCGTAGTTGTGACGTTAAGAATGTCACCACGAGCGCCGGCGCTTGAACTTCCCGCGGCGGCCGCCGCTGAGAGGAGAGCGCCACTGCAGCGCGGTCGCAGTCTGCAAGCAGAGCGAGGAGGGCGCAGGCTGGATGGTGCCTGCAGCTCAGCAGCAGACAATTTTGCCGGACCCTCTTGCACCTTGGTCGTGGTGATGCCAAGACGTTGGTCAAAGTTGAACCCGGACTTCTGGCGGAAGAAACTGTACGAACTTTGTGGCCGATTCTGCCGCTGTTGTGACGACGTGATTTAGCTTTGGATGCTTGTGTTTATGAACCTTAGTTTTAGCTAACATAGGGAGTGAAGTTAGCGGAGTGTGCAGTCAGTATATGTACGAATAGTGGTCTTACGTGAGCAGTCTGGTGATAAACTTTCCAATTTTGTTACACTATTTGTTATAGTCAGATTTTGTTAAAAAGCTTTGAGCACTCTACGTGGTGTCGATAATTACATATACCGAGGACCAGTTTTGGCGTGCGGTGCCTTTAAAGAGGTCTTTGTATGTTTTCATATCATTAAATCTTGTTTTCTGATTGTTCTGAATTTAGTTATATTCGTGGTGTGGGTTCCTGTATCATGTCCTAGTTCATGAACCACGGGCAACCGTTAGGGGTAAAACCCAATGGGACTCGGGGCAAGTAAGGCTAGCAACCTGCTTGCCTGGTACTTTAAATAGGATGCTGGCAACAATCAGAGCAGAATACCTCGGACCTTTGGAGGTGACCGAGTCCCACCTCTAACTGACAAACCAGGGACTCTTAAGATACGACTTGGCAAACAAGTGGTAATGAGATGGGGAGCTATTAATATCAATGGGGGCTACTCTGGGAAGAAGGTAGAGCTGGCAGAGGCTGCAAGTAAGATGGGGCTGGACGTTTTAGCTGTTAGTGACATTCGGGTAAGGGGTGAGAAAGAAGAGGAAGTGGGGGAATACAAGGTCTACCTGTCAGGAGTCAAAGAAGGAATAGCACAATGGGGTGTAGGGCTTTACGTCAGGAAAGAAATGTAACCCAGCGTAGTTGCAATAAGGCACGTAAACGAACGACTGATGTGGATAGATTTGACAGTGTCTAGCAAGAAAATTAGGATTGTGTGAGTATATTCGCATTGTGAGGGGACAGATCAAGATAAGATGGACATTTTTTATGAGGCACTCAGTGATGTAGTTGTTAGAGTAAAGGACAAGGACAGTGTTCTGCTCATGGGTGATTTTAACGCCGGGATTGGAATTCGAACAGAAGGGTATGAAAAGGTTAGGGGTAAATTTGGAGAGGATATGGAGGCCAACAGGAACGGGAAACAAGTCTTGGATTTCTGTGCCAGTATGGGCTTAGTAATCACAAACTCCTTTTTTAAACATAAGAACATTCACCAGTATACTTGGGAAGGCAGGGGAACCAGATCTGTCATTGACTATATAATGACAGATTAGGAGGAAGCCTGTGAGGGACACACGTGTATTCAGGGGGTTCTTTGATGACACTGATCATTATTTAATCTGCAGTGAAATTGGGATTGTGAGGCCGAAAGTGCAGGAAGTCAGGTCCATATGTGGGAGGATAAGAGTGGAGAAACTTCAGGATAAGGAAATCAGGCACAAGTACATAACAGCGATCTCAGAAAGGTACCAGTTAGTTGAATGTAGTCAATTACAGTCATTGGAAAAGGAATGGAAAAGGTACAGGGACACAGTACTAGAAGTGACTAAAGAATGTCTTGGAACAGTAGTGTGTAAAAGTAGGATGAAGCAAACAGCTTGGTGGAATGACACAGTCAAGGCAGCCTGTAAAAGGAAAAAGAAGGCGTATCAAAAATGGCTACATACTAGAACTCAGGTAGACAGAGAAAGTTATGTTGAAGAAAGAAACAAGGCTAAACAGATAATTGCAACATCCAAGAAGAAATCTTGGGAAGACTTTGGAAACAGGTTGGAGACTATGGGTCAAGCTGCTGGAACACAATTCTGGAGTGTAATTAGCAGTCTTCGAAATGGAGGTAAGAAGGAAATGATAAGTATTTTGGACACGTCAGGAAAACTGCTGGTGAATCCTGTGGATGCCTTGGGCAGATGGAGGGAATATTTTGAAGAGTTTCTCAATGTAGGTGAAAATGCGATCAGTAATGTTTCAGACTTAGAGGTAGAGTGGGATAGGAATGACGATGGAAATAGGATCACATTTGAGGAAGTGGAGAAAATGATTAATAGATTGCAGTGAAATAAAGCAGCTGGGGTGGATGAAATTAAGTCGGAACTCGTCAAATACAGTGGAATGTCAGGTTTTAAATGGCTACACAGGATAATTGAAATGGCCTGGGAGTCGGGACAGGGTCCATCAGACTGGACAAAAGCAGTAATCTCACCAATCTTTAAACATGGAAACAGAAAATATTGTAACAACTACAGAGGTATCTCTTTAATCAGCGTTGTGGGTAAAATCTTCTCAGGTATTGTTGAAAGGAAAGTGCGAGTATTAGTTGAGGACCAATTGAATGAAAATCAGTGTGGGTTTAGGCCTCTTAGAGGTTGTCAGGACCAGATCTTTAGCTTACGGCAAATAATGGAGAAGTGTCATGAGTGGAACAGGGAATTGTATCTATGCTTTATAGATCTAGAAAATGCATATGACCGGGTTCCTAGGAGGAAGTTATTGTCTGTTCTACGAGATTATGGAATAGGACGCCAACTTTTGCAAGCAATTAAAGGTCTTTACACGGATAGTCAGGCAGCAGTTAGAGTTGACGGTAAATTGAGTTCATGGTTCAGAGTAGTTTCAGGGGTAAGACAAGGCTGCAACCTGTCTCCACTGTTGTTCATATTATTTATGGATCATATGTTGAAAACAATAGACTGGCTGGGTGAGATTAAGATATGTGAACACAAAATAAGCAGTCTTGCATATGCTGATGACTTAGTCGTGATGGAGATTCGATTGAAAGTTTGCAAAGTAATATTTCAGAGCTAGATCAGAAATGTAAGGACTATGGTATGAAGATTAGCATCTCCAAAACGAAAGTAATGTCAGTGGGAAAGAAATATAAACGGATTGAGTGCCAAATAGGAGGAACAAAGTTAGAACAGGTGGACGGTTTCAGGTACTTAGGATGCATATTCCCACAGGATGGCAACATAGTGAAAGAACTGGAAGCGAGGTGTAGCAAAGCTAATGCGGTGAGCGCTCAGCTACAATCTACTCTCTTCTGCAAGAAGGAAGTCAGTACCAAGACTAGGTTATCTGTGCACCGTTCAATCTTTCGTCCAACTTTGTTGTATGGGAGCGAAAGCTGGGTGGATTCAGGTTACCTTATCAACAAGGTTGAGGTTACGGATATGAAAGTAGCTAGGATGATTGCAGGTACTAATAGATGGGAACAATGGCAGGAGGGTGTCCACAATGAGGAAATCAAAGAAAAACTGGGAATGAACTCTATAGATGTAGCAGTCAGGGCGAACAGGCTTAGATGGTGGGGTTATGTTACACGCGTGGGAGAAGCAAGGTTACGCAAGAGACTCATGGGTTCAGCAGTAGAGGGTAGGAGCAGTCGGGGCAGACCAAGGAGAAGGTACCTGGATTCGGTTAAGAATGATTTTGAAGTAATAGGTTTAACATCAGAAGAGGCACCAATGTTAGCACTGAATAGGAGATCATGGAGGAATTTAATAAGGGGAGCTATGCTCCAGACTGAACGCTGAAAGGCATAATCAGTCTTAAATGATGATGATGATGATGATGATTGTATGATTTGGAGGGTCGTTTCTGTTGCTTGATGAACACGTGTTACATAACTGAGTTGTGTTTGGCCCGAGTAGCGCCTGTTGATTGCTTTCCTGTTTAGTACCGTTCCTTGGCCATTCTATTGGCGTACTGTAGAAAACGAACTTATATGGCATTCTTGACGTTAGATGTAGTCGAGCGTAATCGCCTCTGGCGAAACAACTGTGACAGTTATTCAGTGTGCTTATTTACACACATTAAAGAAAGTTTAGCATCACCTCGGTTCCGAGAGTTCGGGAACCTGTACAGAAAATTGGAATAGAGATCAACGTAAACATCATTTCCGCCCTTTTTATTGTTCATGAAAACCACACATTGCATTTTGTATCGCCATACAGCGAGACCTTCAGATGTGGTGGTCCGGACTGCTGTACACACCGATACCTCTAATACGCAGTAGCAAGTCCTCTTGCATTGGTGCGTGCCTGTATTCGTCGTGGTTTACTATCCACAAGTCACTGTTTGCCCACATTGCCCCATTCCTCAACAGTGTTTTGGCGTAGGTCCCTAAGAGCAGTTGGTGGGTCATGTCGTCCATAAACAGCCCTTTTCAGTCTTTCCCTGCCTTGTTAGATAGGGTTCATACCTGAAGAACATGCTGGCCACTCAAGTCGAGCGACGTCATTCACAAGATGCACGATGGGGGTGCGAATTGTCGTCCGTGAAGACCAGTGCCTCGCCAATATGCTGCCGATATGGTTGCACTATCGGTCGGAGGTTCGTATTCAGGTGTCGTACAGCCGTTACAACGTCGTCCATGACCACCAGCGGCGGGCGTCGGCCCAACATAATGCCCCCCGAAAACAACAGTGAACCTCCAGCTGCACTCGCTGGATAGTGTGTGTCTAAGGTATTCAGCCTGAACAGGTTGCCTCCAAACACGTCTCCGACGATTGTCTGGTTGAAGACATATGCGACACTCATCGGTGAAGAGAACGTGTTGCCAATCCTGAGCGGTCCATTGGCCGACGTAGAGTAACGACGCTAGGATGTCCGAAAATGCACTGGTGGTGAGAAAGAGGCTTGTAAGACATGTCGGTCAACGAAGTCACATCTTCATGTGAGGGCTTACGAATATTCTAATAAAGCATATCAGGGTTGACAGCGTGCGGGGGAGGGGGGGGGGGGGGGAGTGGCAGAGATGGTGGGATCGGAAGCGTCTGCGCAACATGGGAATGCGTGACGCCGAACAGACGCTGGCATATCACGTCCGTTGCAGAATCATAAAACAGTGATCAGTTACCCTGCTCTGATGTCATTCAATAGACGCCTGCAGTTGATGACTACCGAGCGACGTAGGTCAGTTGTGAAATCAACGCCAAAGTGACGTATAGTGCCACTCACTCATAGAGGGGGCCACGCATCCATCAGGCAGCTCCTTACCTAAAAACAGAGCATGAGATTACTGCCCGATGCACCGCCGTAAATCGCTGCCCACGGTAACGCTGCGCTGACATCATCGCCGACACGAAGGAGAAGTACAAGATCGTCGTCATAGGCAGTGAAGCGAAAAGTGTATCCGCCAAGTGTGATCCGCGGCAGGTGCTGTTGGACACCACAGAGCAGCGGTTCCAAAGAGAAGGCGTACAATAGCGCTGAGACACAACAGCTCTGTCTCACCGATCCCTTGATCAGGATCGGCGGCGTGAGACGGCTGTTATGCAACAACATGGAAGGCACACCACGAAGAAGACGCATCACTATCTGTACGATGTTGTACGCATACCCCATACGTCGTAGTCCGACTGTCAAAAGCGAGCGGTCAATCCTATCAGAGGCCTGGCTGAGGGGTGAGGCTAAGACCCTGGGCATTTGGCGAGTCTCGGAAGTGCAAAAATGTCGCGATTCCGATAGAGTGAGGTGCGGATGCTACAATCGCCTCCTAACTATGTCTTGCCGTGTGAAACAACATAACGGACCGTCTGCTCGGAATGTGCCGTCAGCAGATGAGTGAAAACTTTCGTGTCACTGTGGAAAAAGGTCCTTGCTCCGCCTCGTGGTTTATGTATAGATACAATCTGAGAAGGGCTACAGGGAGCTGCACCGTGGGAGATTGTGGCAGCCAGCAATTGAAGGAGAGCCCAGTAGAGCCTCAGAGGGAGACCATCTGGCCCTGGAGATTTATGAGCGGCTTCCATCTGTATCGCTTCAAGAGCATACTCCTCCTTTTCATCTCCAATCAAATCCATTACTGTAGCCTGGGCGATCGCGTCAAAAGCGAGCTGAGAGACATATCGATTACATGCGGAAAATGGTAATGCCCCAAGGACAGCCTAGTGTAGTGGGTAAGAAGAGCTTTCCCTTTATGGTGCTGAGTATATGGGCGTCGTCCATCGTCCATCATGACAACGTGGGTCAAGGCCTGTCGCCGTCGTCGTCTTTCTGCAATGATATTATACATGGACGGTCCCCCTTGAACAATTCTGTCTTGAGTGCGCGCCCTGACTATCACCCCCTCAATATGGCAGCTTGTGAGGGTGGTAATCTGAGCCTTTGTGCAGTTCACTACCGTCTGCCGTGTGGGCGAGTGCAATAGTACGGAAAATTTCCGTAGAATTGAGTAATATATGTACGTGGAATGTTGCCTCCATGCTGCTATGGCTCTACCATAACCAATGAAGGTCTTCCAGCTGGCACATTGCTCCGGTGAGTGCAATAGTCCCACGTCCTTCTACGAGCCGTCGATATTCTGGAGAAGCAGAGTGGCCCACATTCGACTTCCACTGACCACATCTTTGTCACACCCTCTGGCGGCCGAGGGTGATGACACATAGGTCGTGTGGTTGGAAAACGTTGCGGCTCACGTCGGCAAGTCTCGTTCTCCTGAAAATGGAGCACGAGATGTAAACTCGATCGATGCGGCTAGATGAATGGTAAGTTTAGTGCTTACAGCCGTGCCTATCTCCAATAACGTTTTCCCATAAGTCCATGAACTGTTGATTATTGACAACTGTGGCAAATTCTGTACAAGGAGAGTAACGTGGTAACTGATTCTTGGGCGCTTGGATGCATTTGAACTCGCCTCCCAGAACCCTATAAAGAAGGGCATGACTACATGCTCGAAGAACGTAGATCGTTCACGAAGCGGATCCGATCCCGACAGAGCATGGACGTTCGTTAGTTTGACTCCTTCGATTGTAAGAGACATACTTCTGGCATCAAGGAGAGATTCGACGTTTTCTGCAAGAGTACCTTCGCAGAGGATTACCAATCCACAATCAGTGTTAGACACATGTGAGACCCAAGTCGTATATCAGAAAGCCTCTGTGATACTCTCGACAAACACTTCCTGAAGGAGGGCAATGTCAAAATCTGCACCGTTGAACGTGTTGGGTCATTGCCAGTTTATGGCGAGCACATATCTTGTTGATATTAATTGTTTTTAGTATTTCTGACCCGCTGCCCCCTTCAGTAACTTGTTTCATAAAGCGTTTGAGGTATCGATGCAATGCTGGATAGATCCAAGGAGCACCTCTGCCCTGGGCTCCCACGTGGTGCTCCAGTTCTTGCTGCACAAGAATCAAATGTGACACTTGGTAGCCGCAGGGGACTACTGTCAGTGGAACTGTTACGCTCAGCAGCAGGTGGTGGACCGAGATGGACCGTCGGCGGCAGGCGCAGGTGCTGCAGTCGCTGCAACATCGAAACGGGACAGACTCGCTGCAGCGTTAGGGAGGTAGAGCCCTTTGCGGCATCTAATGACAAGTCGTCGTATTCTTCATGTACTCGAAGAAGACAATCATCAGATGGCGTATGGCGTCGCTTCATGCGTTTTCGCGGGAACCACTGTTTGCGGACATGTTGTTCCGTGTCGGAGTGTGGTGGCAGTGATCCGACGCTGCCCTCATCTGGAGGAAGGCAGAAGTCGGCATAACTCCCGGTTCGACGTCATTCTTCTCACAAGGGAACCTCACCATCGCACCCCCGTCAGATTTAGTTATAAGTTGGCACAGTGGATAGTCCTTGAAAAACTGAACACAGATCAATCGAGAAAACAGGAAGAAGTTGTGTGGAACTATGAAAAAAATAAGCAAAATATACAAACTGAGTAGTCCATGCACAAGATAGGCAGCGTCAAGGGGGGTCAGAGCTCAGGAGCGCCGTGGTCCCGTGGTTAGCGTGAGCAGCTGCGGAACGAGCGGCCCTTGCTTCAAGTATTCCCTCGAGTGAAAAGTTTACTTTCTTTATTTTCGCAAAGTTATGATCTCTCCGTTCGTTCATTGGCGTCTCTGTTCACTGTAATAAGTTTAGTGTCTGTGTTTTGCTACCGCACCGCAAAACCGTGAGATTAGTAGACGAAAGGACGTGTCTTTCCAATGGGAACCGAAAACATTTGATCGCAAGGTCATAGGTCAACCGATTTCTCCACAGGAAAACACGTCTGATATATTCTATACGGCATGAGCGTCACATGACAGGAATATGTTGTCGACCCACCTAACTTGTACACTTGGCGAATGGATTCTTCTACCTTGCCCTATTCCGGTTTTCTTCTGGATGTGATAATCACTCCCAAAAAAGTGAAAACATAAGAGTTTGTCACACAAACTGCAACAAATAAATTGTCTGAAGATAAAGAAAGTAAAATTTTTACTCGAGGGAAGACTTGAACCAAGGACCTTTCGTTACGCATCTGCTCACGCTAACCACGGGAGCACGGCACTGCTGAGTTCACACCATCCTTGATGCTGCCTATCTTGCGCATGAACTACTCAGTTTGTATATTTTGCTTGTTTTTTTTCATATATTCACACAATTTCTTCCTGTTTTCTCGATTGATCTGTGTTCGGTTTTTCAAGGCCTATCCACTGTGCTAACTTATAACTAAATCTGAGGGGGGTGCTATGGGGAGGTTCCCTTGTCAGGAATGTCAGCCCGTGGGTGCGAGTTTTCTTTATCCTTAAGCAGCTCGGCGGGAGACATCGTGGAAGAAGGAATGTGGTCTGCCACGCTGTCTTAGACCATCGACGGCAGCAGGGTGTGTCAGTCCTGGGCAAGAATATCGGCTGCTTTCGTAGCTGCCGCAAGGTGAGGCATGATTACAGCCGGCGTCACAGTAGGTGCAACGTCACCGACCTGTGTCTGATGGTAGGCCGCTGTGGCCAAGCGGTTCTAGGCGCTTCAGTCCGGAACCGCGCTGCTGCTACGGTTGCAGGTTCGAATCCTATATGATGAAGGCCGTGCAGGACCTGGTAACTAAGTAATACGGCCAATTCTACCTCAATGCAGTCTCGATTTGCCGCACACCGTTTAAGACGTAATATGTCTGAAATACTGTCACTTTTCATAGAAGTGGCCTATCACATTACCGTTTGGTTTGAGCGTTGTCGTCCCAACATCTCGTGGGGCTTCTAAAGAGAGCGCGAAGAGCCTCAGAATACGGAGAGAAAAGCCAGCGTCATCTATCGTTCCAGTCTCTGTATGGCTCTCAGAGGGCATAAATCTGACATCACTTCTGTGCGCATATCCTCTTCTATCAGTTTCATACAGATGACGCTGCTAGTAATTCGTAAGTAGATCCCAATGACGTCTTGAGGTGCAGTATGAGAAATGCCCCGGATAAAACGTTCAATTAGATGTGCTCGTGGTCTTGCGTTGTCAGCTTGAAATGTGATCTTATTTGTGACCTGGCGCTCTCAAAAGATGGACGCGATACACTTGTCGCTGCGAGAAGGTAAACAGGAAACACTGGCGCGCTCTACATAGAAGGTGGGACATGAACAGGACGTCTACGCCACACCGCTGCCAGCAGGCAACTTCCAACTGAGCTAACGAAGCAACACTCACGACCAGTCCTCGCAGCCTTACTTTCGCCAGCAATCCATCTCCTATCTTCCAAACTTCCAATCCTGCTATAGTTTCACAGGACATTGTTGTAATGATACCGTGATCATCAACATTATAAGAGAGCGTCATAGTAGCAGCCGCTATATGGCGTGCATTAGCTTCTGGAAATTTCTGTAGTCTCCCTCCTTTTCCGGCGGACCGAGCGTTGTCGTGTGGCGCCAACAGTGCCAATTGTTAGCGGAGGCAGACTCGGTCGAGTGAACATGAAAGAGTTGAGGGCCACAAATACGCACAATTAAGATAAAAGTACCCACTAGTGCATTGAGAGGCGCATTTCGTTGAAACAGGAATGTGGAATCTTTCGTGACCACTTCAGAGTGAATGATTTTAGGAATTTGTCAGTTTAATCAGTGAAAGAGTAAGAAGCAGGCAGGAGTGTTTTCCATTGTTTAAAGACGAATTACTTAAGTCGAAGAATTTAATTTGGATGATCCTTACCATCGTTTATAATTATAAGCCGGCCGAAGTGGCCGCGCGGTTCTAGGCGCTGCAGTCTGGAACCGCGAGACCACTACGGTCGCAGGTTCGAATCCTGCCTCGGGCATGGATGTGTGTGATGTCCTTAGGTCAGTTAGGTTTAAGTAGTTCTAAGTTCTAGGGGACTAATGACCTCAGCAGTTGAGTCCCATAGTGCTCAGAGCCATTTGAACCATTTTTATACTTATAATTTTGGTAAATAACTGCACTTACGCCAAGTGCAGTGAGGCTACAGTTTACTTTCCTGTGCAGTGGTGGCTGGAGAAAGGCTGCGATAGCAAATAGTTGAGGTCATGGTCAGAACTCGTAGGTGAGAAAATACAATTGACGCATCAAGCCACGACGCCATTTTGGATTTAATAATCGCGGAAAGCACCTGTACTGAATTACGAAGGCAACAATAGGGAAAATACCACGCACGCGGACAGTAGTGGTTACTGCCACGAGCAGGAGAAGCGTCGTACGTGGAAATCAATAAAAACCATCATTAAACAGAAAAAAAGACGGATTATAATGGTCGAGACATCATGTCAAAACACAATGACGGCAGCGCAGCGAGTTACATTCTCACGCAGGCTGACGTGCAGGTGTCGCAAAAACTTCACTTGGATACGGGGTTTCATGCGGCATTATTGCTCCATGCGTTGCTGAGCGGACGTTAAAGTGTATTTCTTGCGTATGCTGTGAACAAACTAACGTACTATCCCAGACAGTTAGAATCCGTGTGACGATGCTGAAGCAGTAAATGGCATGGAGGAACAGGCAGACACGGGTAGTGTAAATAAAAAAAGTAGATGCAAATTTAGGTATCGCGTAAAGTGCAGGAACTGGGTAATGGGCCGAACTGTCGGAGTGGAAGACAGTAAGATAGAAATGGTACCTACACCATCAAGTCCTGGAGGCCATTGGAGATTTGATACACAAACACTCTTTTGCAACAATAATGGGAAATGTGGAAGAATACACATCCTACTTACAAGAAACAGACAAGTAGACGTCTTTATAAAAACATAAAAGAAAATGCACCTAAAATGAGTCAAGTAAAAACTCCGCATTCAGAAGTCATCACTGATTGAAATGAGCGTATCCAAAGAATTTTGGTTGGGAACGTTATAACATGATTTATGAAAACAGAAAAGGAATATAAAAGTGGATGATCCTGTACTTTGGTTGTTTTTGAGCACTGACAACTGTAAATTTAAAAACAATGCTTATGCTTGTGAGCTATGTACATTGCGCTTACAGTTTTCTAATTTTATTTACACACTAAGCACTTTCTAAAAACAGGCATAACAAATTTTGAACACCTCTTTATTTACACGTAATGTACCATACTACAGAAAATAATTGGGATAATGTTCTACATTTGGATGATTAACGAGACTAATTGAACGAAATTACACAAACACACACTTCTCATTACTTACCTAATGTACTTATATGTATTTACTGAGATTTTATAGACTGTTATTTCTTTCTATATGCGTTTTCTGAGTCCAGTTTGTGCTACACTTTTGTGTTTTATAATTATCTGAAATTCTTATAATAATGTATCTGTTCGGAGAGCAATATCCTAAAGTCAGGTCAAAGTTGCAATCCGCTGCAAAATTTTAATATTTGAGCGAGTAGCGCTGTTGCTCTGTTGAGAAATATAGTAAAGCACAAATGTTTGTTCGAATGTTTCGTATGTGTTGAAAAAGCTCGCGCTTCGGTGTGCCTCATAATAGCCAGGGGAAGATAAATGAAAGCCGGTTGTCGTCGGCTATCCAAAAGGAAGAAAGACAAATAGGTCGTCTCGATACAGAGACAGAGTAGTTTAATGCTTTGTTCGATATTGGATGAAATTAGTCTCTCACAATAAAGTCGCATAGCCGATCATTAGGATCACAGTCATATCTCCTAAAGTTCCTAGGGTGAGATATTTTACAATAACCAAATATCTACCACATGAAACTTTACAACGGAGAAATTCTCGGAGTTTTCGCTTGGTACTTACTAATGAATTTATCTGTCTCTTAACCTCTATCTTCTAGGTTCACCAGTTTTCCGAATATCATCATGAGGCCTGCCATGACTATCTCCCTTGTGCCAGTCCCTTCATTCATAGCTGTTTATTGTCTGCATTCCAGTTTCCCCTGTAATTTTTGTCCTCTGTGACCCCATTTAATACCGTGGTAGCTATTTAATGATGCCCTGTAATTCTGTCTATCGGTAGAGTGTCAGCGCCCTTGCCGCGAAGTAACAGCAGTTCCTGCCAGATCAGCAGAGTTAACACTGTCGGGTTTTGATAGCCAACTGAGGAGCTGCTTGATTGAGAAATAGCGGTTCCGGTCACAAAACCTGAGAGCGGCTAGGAGAGTAATGTGCTCACCACGTGCCCCTCCATATCCACATTCAGTGACATATTGACTGAGGATGACACGGCTGCCGGTCTGTACCGCTGGGCCTTCCGAGACCTGTTCGTAGAGAGTTTATTTTATATAGTTAGAGCTTCCTAGTGATTTTTCCTCTCGGGATGTGAAGAAAATTTTATTTTCGAGCTTCTTTGTCCACTTACATTTCATTATCCTTGTTCAGTTTTACATAGATTCTATTCTATTCCAGTTTTCTTATCTATCGAGGTCATTATTCTGTCTATTCCTTCTACTATGACTACAGTATAGCTACCATTAAACATGAAACACGATCTCCATTGCTTTCATACACTCTTGTGTTGATTAATTCAAATAAATATTCACTAGTATCGTTCTCAACGTTCCTTTCTTGAGTGGTCTCTTCAAAGATTTCTCTTTCTTTTTGTGATAATACAATTCTGGCCACATACGAAACGAATGGTTGTATAATTAATTATTTACATTTCCACAGCCGTATATAACCGTGCTTGAAAGATACTGTGAAACTCACGTGGTTCCTAAGTCCGACTCAGCTCTCGCACATCCATTTTTATTTCTCCTTCCACGCTCCCGCCCGCGACCAGTGCAATATCCCTCTTTGGCGTATTTCCAGGACAAGGACATATAATTCAGTATCTTGAAAAAACATCTGCCATCGGCGTAGCGTAAAGCTGAGTGAGGACAGATGATATACCTTCCTGCGATTCACCAACTCCAGAGGCAGACGTTATTTTCCGCTGCTGTTTCAACAAATCCAATTTAACTTGTAAGTACGAAGAAAACAGGTTTATACTTTCCTTTATTTTTTCCCTCAAAATATGAGAATAAAAGAAATGAGAAGCTACATCCCGACACTGAATTTTACAAATTTTATGACCGAAAGGATATATAAAAGTTTTATTGAGAGACTAAGTATCCGCCAGCCATATAAATGACAAAACGCTTTATTATTACAATAATTTCTAAGGAATCGCAGTATAAAAACAATAGTTCGAGCAAACTCAAAAAGTGAAGAAAACTAAAATAAACTCCTTGGTGACGAGAGGTGAGAGAAAACAAAAGTCGTAGCACTCATTAAATTGATGTTTCGCGGTGTATCGAGAACTGCACACTTTCTTTCCTATCTATTGTAGTAGAGATGGTTTTCGATGGATAAGTCAGTACCGTACTACGTTCTGACAGAAAAATGACTGATGCGTACTTGAAGTGCTCTTTCTACAAAAGCAAAATCATAGAAGGTGTCTGAGCTGTGTGCGGCTCGTTCTCATGCCGTTTATTGTTTGTCATCTTCTCTTACGGTACTGCCGCCTCGTTTTCTTATTCCATTTACTGAAGTCACTAACTTCCTGCCTTACCTGCCGTGATTGGCAGCAGCAGCACTTATCGCTAAGTGCACTGTCGTACCATCTCTGGAGTCTGTCTGGAGTTGGGTCGGGAAGCAGCTGGAGTGAAGTCGGGGTACGGAGCGCCGGTCATGTGCTCGCCGACCGCTGGCGACACACTTGAACTGTCCGATGGAAGGAGACTGGAGCGGTAACGACCGTTGCTTGGTCGTTCGGTCGTTCGTCTCATCGGCCAACGTGTATTTGCTCCTTTGACCGTTTCCAGGCCTAGCCAGTCAGTCGGTTGCGGCAGAGCAACGAGGAAGTCTCCGCTGGCGGCGTGCACGTTCGGTTGGAGCTGTGGGGCGCTTCTTGCGAGGGTTACGAAGTTCGTCGCGCACTGATCAAAAATGGATCTGAGCACTATGGGACTTAACTTCTAAGGTCATCAGTCCCCTAGAACTTAGAACCACTTAAACCTAACTAACCTAAGGACATCACACACATCCATGCCCGAGGCTGGATTCGAACCTGCGACCGTAGCGGCCGCGCGGTTCCAGACTGTAGCGTCTTTAACCGCTTGGCCACACCGGCCGGCGCGCACTGATCCTGGACACTAAAGTTGAGTGCTCACTTAACCTACTATCCAGCCTCAACTGCTATCACATCCCTTTGTTTGATCCTGGTTGTCGCTTCCTGGGAGATTCCCGCGAGCAACAACATGTGTGCATCGGATCGGCTAGAGTTGCAGCCGTCCCCCTGCATGGTGTTTAACTTACTTTAATTCATTCCTTCATTAATGAAGTGTACCAGCGGTATCTTCTGCCTTGTGGCCGTTGACGTTCCGGTGACCTGCCCTGGTCCTTGACGTAGTTTTTGGCAGTGTATTTTCCTCGTCGTGTTGATGCTGTCCAGCACGGCGTGTAGTTCGACAGCTGAGGTGTTGTTAGTAGTTTTGGGCGTTTGTTCTGACTCGCCTGGATTGGGCATCTTGACATCTTATTGTCGTTTTGCTGGTCGGGTGGAGCAGAACTGATCTTATTGGTTGGTTCGTAGGCTGGCTATCAGTTGGGTTCCCCTCCGATTAAGAGGCTGTCAGTCTGGCTGCCTGTCTCACCTGAACGTGCGTTAGTTTTATCTTCCCAGGCCGATCGTTGGAACCTTCTGAGGGCCGCTCCTTGTGTTTTATACAGTGGTTTCCCTATTAGTCTTAAGTACTCTACGGGGCCTTTAGCCGAGTTTTAGCTTATTAAAATTGCAAGTCTTTTCTTCTTAGGGCTTAAGCCGTTAAAAAGTTGTTTATTGTTTGGTATGTGGCCTTCAGCCGAGTTTTCAGCCTTTTCAAATCAAAGGTTGAAAAATTTTTTCTATGTCCTAAGACGTAAGAAATATTTTGTAGTTTTTATGTGGCCTCCAGCGGAGGTTTTCAGCTTTAATTAAAAATTGGAAATTTCTTTGTCTGGTCTTCAGGCCGTGAGATTTTGTGGGTTTCGTATGTGGCCTTGACCAGAGTTTTATGTGAAGCACTTTAGGATAAAGCCTTTAGCCAATTTTAGTTGAAATTTAGAAGCTCTTCCCTTTAGGTCTTAAGCTGTAAAATTGTTTTCTGCATGATGTGTGACCTTCAGTCGAGTTTTAATCTCTCTTAAATTAAAAATTCAAAATCCTTGTCTTGCCATTAAGTCATAAGGTTGTTATTCTTTAGTATGAGGCCTTCATCCGAGCTTTACACGAAATAATTTAAGATAAGGCCTTCAGCCTTTTCAAATTGAAAGCTCTCCTTCCTAGGCCTTAAGCCGTTAAATTGTTTTGTTGATACACGGCCTTCAGCCGAGTTTTCAGCCTATTTAGATTGTGTACGCCATTGCAGTGCGCTGGCCCGAGTGGTGTCGGGACGCTCAAAGCGGCTACTGGGCACGCCTTGCTGGGGGCGTAAGGCGCCGAGTACTAACTCGTTGCCATCGCAGGCTCTTCTCTAAGTATTCTTACCAATAAGTTCTTAAAATAAATTGCGTTTGAACTTTCTTCATTGTTGTAGTTTCTAAAAGTAGATAACATTATAAAGAACACATTTCAGGACGATTTTTTCTGTTATACATTTCGAAATAAGGCAAAACACACAGTTGCATAGCACATTGTTTACAGCAGTTACGGATTACTTTCGTTTTCTCTTCTTGCTGATTATTATGCTTCTCCTTACAGGTCCGTGTGATAATCTGGCGATTCAACAATGTTTGGAAAGTGCTTTTCTCGAAGCCGGAAAGGATTTTCCTCGACCGATCGATTTCCTGATGCTTTCCTTTCTTGGTGGTATGTCTCTAAAATCTCACGAATGACGGTGATAATTCGGTGACTTAATTATTCTTCCGGTATGAACCTTGTAAATAACATTGGAATTTACCACATACATATATAAGGAATGTGAAAATGGTTCCTTTATCCGATTTCACATATTGCGAACACATTCCATTGGGATCCTAATCTTGACACCTTTTGCCTATTTATAGATTTCAACAAAGCGTATGACAGCATAGTAAGAGAGGAAATGTGGAGGATAATGGCAGAGTACTGGATACCTGAAAAGCTGATAAAGCTAACTAAAGCTAGTCAAAATGTGTGTGATGGAATCGAAGTGTATAGTGAAAAGTGCAAGGGGAGTTCTCAGAAGAATTTGAAGTAAAAACAGGGGTGAGACAGCGAGATACTATATCACAGGCCTGTTCAATTTGGCCCTCAACAATACCCTGAGGAGAGTAACATGTGAAGGCGCAGGAGTCATCATAGGACAAAAAATAAATGTCCTGGCTTTTTCGGTTGATATTGTTGTGATAGGAAGGAATATAGAAGATCTGGAGAAAATGGGGACTGTGCTAATAGAAGAAGCTAAGAAAGTAGGTCTAAGTATAAATGAAAGTAAAACAAAGTTCATGGTACTAGGAAGAAGAGCTCATTTTGGACCAAACCATTTAAATTTCCGAAATATAATAATACAGTAGACAGACACATTCACGAACCTCGGTGTCAACATCAACCAACAAAACCTTACGGAACAAGAGAAAGTAATAAGAATTCAAGCTGGGGTAAGATGTCTAGGAGCTATGCACAACATCATAAGATCGAAATTACTATGTAGGCAGGCAAAAATAAGACTATATCAGACTATCATCAAGCCAATAGTATGCTGTGTAAGTGAGACATGGACCCTGACAAAAAAAAAAAAAAAAAAAAAAAAGAAAGAGAGAGAAAAAACTCATCGCTCTTGAAAATAAAGTACTGAGGAAAATATATGGACTAGTGCAAGAAAATGAAGAGAACTCAAGCAATTATACACGCTGCCTGACGTCGTAGCGAGTGTGAACATTAAGAGACTGAGATGGTACGGACATTTGAGAAGGAGAGGGGAGAACAACACGATAATACAGGATGTAATGTATGGAGAAACTGAAGGAAAGAGACTACTGGGACGGCCGAGAATGAGATGGAAGGATAATACCTCGGGACGTCAGATACTGGGTCTGGGAGATGAAAATGCAGATGACAGGAAAGAGTTGAAGGCTGGAGTGAGTGACGCCAAGGACCGCCTGCGGTATGTACGGCCAGTAAAAGTAAGTAAGTATTCCACTGAGCTTAGAGGAATGTCGTATTTTTCCACTAAATCCAAAGGCTCGATTTAATCCAACATACATATTGGTTTAAATCTGTCGTTATTACAGTAATCTGGCGGTACCTTTTCAAAGCTGAATAAAACCTTGAAATGTATATTTCAGTATAGCGTATACTGAAAAATGAGTTTTATTCCGTCATTCTGGGAAACCTATAGTCCAGGAAGATCTCAGACAAAATTTATGAATATGTTACGAAATTATGCAGTTTTGCTTAGAAACAACTTTAAACAGTTGTGCAAAGTAGTGTGTTCTGCATCCGTAATAAATTTGTATTTTTATTTGTTTAGTATTATTAAATCAAATGCATTTTTGACAGTTGATTTATGCCCCATCGCGCAGTTCGCCCCCAGTAGCTGAGTGGTCGGCGCGACTGACTGTGAATGCTAAGAGCCCGGGTTCGATTCCCGGCTGGGTCGGAGATTTTCTCTGCTCAGGTACTGGGTGTTGTGTTGTCCTAATCATCATCATTTCATCCCCACCGACGCGCAAGTCGCTGAAGTGGCGTCAAATCGAAAGACTTGCACCAGGCGAGCGGTCTACCCGACGGGAGGCCCTCGTCTCACGACATTGAATTGATTGACCCATCGCGTATATGTCGCTGAACATACAGAAAAATGCATGGGCTCCAGTGACCATGAAGGATATTGAGTAGTACCCCGTCTACCAATCCATTCTTATAGCCGTAACTCCATAATATGTGCGTGCTCCAGCATGTTACCCTTTCAGCTTTTCCTTAAACGGCTGCTGATGTTCAAAAAGTGGACTAAGCGGACTATTCTCCAGTTCTAACAAAGAACCTTCAAGCATGTCTACATAATTTACTGAAACGACAATACTGTCAAAAAATAATGCCCAATTAGTCCACTGCTGAAAATCCCTACCTATAGAACGAATGCCAAAGAGTCTCCTTCTCTACATGGGATTTCTGAGAATCCCAGTAGACACTATCATCACTCTGTTAGCCACCCTAAGAGTCGCTTTGTCACCCACCAGTATGCTTTACTAAAATTTGGGATCGGCTTGTCGGATTGTGTACAGCTCGCGGTATCCCCTCCGTATCAACTCCATTTTGGCCTTGAATAAAGTAGGCCTATACGGTCTCAATCTCAGCTTTGCTAAACCCTTCGTGGTCTTCCTTTTACTGTTCCGTACTCCCTGGAAGATTTTATTTAAGATTTAGTGGTTTATTACACAAGCTACTTGGCGGAAAGATTCTCTTCTTTAGTAACTTACTCTGGCGCTCGTCAACAAGGAACATCTGTTACCGACCCAGTATCTTCAGATTTTTGCAAATATCTTGTCAAGAAGGAGGTCGGACGTTTGGAAAACGTTCTACAAACAAGTAACAAATGTCACTACAATTGCAGTCATGATTCCACCATGTGTACAAAACAAATACAGCTTGTTCTGTAGTTAACTTTCTACTCTTTGTTTCTCAGAAAACAATAAACAACATAAAATCGAACAGCTAGTGTCAGTTGACTATGTCCTAGCCAATTCCACAACTAACACTAGGCTAGCAAAACTATGACTGACAATTGAAAGGGCCTGTCCGACATACCGAAACCTACTGTGAAATTTTACACACAGGAACACTTCACCAAAAGAAATTCATTAACAAAATTTTAGCTGATAGGGCGATATTTTGGTATTTTTTTGTAAATATTAAAATTACTCATTATTGGCACACTAAGAATCGCATCTAACAGCGGTTCGTACAACCCTCCTGCCTAGCGCGCAAATCGGCGAATGATCAACACAGCCATGAGAATCTTAGCGGGAAGTCCAAATTGCGCACATGCAAGTTTTAAGCACTAAAACCATACCAAAATTAGTCTAAATCATAAATATTTTGAATAATTCGCTGTTCATATAGACAGATACACCGCTGTAGATGTAATTGTTACCCAAGTGAAAGAAAATCAAGGCAGTGTATGATGTTACAGACGACTTCACAATCGGTACTTTGATTGTTGACATTAAATATTTTGTAGCACTTGCCGTAGTACACTTCTTATGATATATTTTGGATACCGTATACTTTGCTAACATTAGAACAATTGCAATTCTTCAGGCTTTGCCAGGCGATCTGTTAACATTTTGTAAAAACGGGACCTTTTTTGTTTTGGTCATTTCATTCCTTCCTCTTAAGGAAGAAGGCTGGCTGTTCGAGTGCCTTAGGGATTGAACACTATTCAGACATGGGGTGTATGTAACTCTGTTTTGGCTCAATTTATTTCTTTTTCTATGGGGAACAGGGGGAACTTATACCTTCCTATTGGGAATTTATTTGGAAGAAATTTAGGGGACAGGAAAATCTGCAAAACCCGTCCAGAGCTGCTGGTGCTGACACCTTTTGCTTCTCATAGCACTCCACTGAGGAGTCGCTATGTTTTGTTTTTTGACTTCTAAGCGCTGCGGCGTTGTTCCTGCCTTCTTGCACTTCGGGGCGGGCCTATCTTCGGTGGAAGCGATACGGCTGGCGATGGCGCCTTTCCTATTGTTCTAGTCTCCTCCTCTTGAGCTCTCTCTGCAATTCTAGTTGTTCAGCCTCTTTCCTTCACCAGACCTCGAACCAGTTGCGTTGGTACGCGTCGTCTCGATCCTCCACCCTCGGGGCTGTCTTGTCTAGCACCTCAGTGTTGACTGAGTGTCCTGCCAGTTGACAAATTCCCGAGTTTGCACCTCTTGGTCTTCTTGGTTTGCGACGTCACCGGTCGTTTGTACGGCACGGTAGGCCACCATTCTCTTCTTCTTGCTTGTGGTCTGCGCCTGCAACGAGCAGGCATCCTTGCGATGACGCATCGACGCCCCTTTACGCGGTCATCTCAGACGCACGCGACTCCACTTGCGGTCGGGGACGGAAGGACTCCCCAGCGTGAGGCACGCTGCTACCATCTCCGTGTGCAGCACCATCCGGAAGTGAGATACCGCTTCTTCCAGGGCGGCGTCGATGTCCGTTAGCGGTGCGTCTTCGCTGAATGGTGGTGCGCCGCCTTATGCCACTGCGACGACTTGATCAGCGCTGCGGTCTTGAGCCGTCTGCCGCCGTCCGTCTGTAATCAGCCGGCCAACACCCCCCCCCCCCGCCCCCGCCCCCCTCCAACCACTGGCGGGCGGGGTGGACGGCCGCGCTGGAGGTGGGGCTGCTGTCGGACCGCTGTTGTTCTCCGCGCCGGAGGTAAACCCGCGGTCTTGCTGCCTCCTCCTGGGTTTCTTCTTGTGTTGCTTCAGTTCCGCGGACATCGCCTTGTTGGTGCTGCTACGGCTAGCAAAGGCTCAGCAGCCATGCCAGTTGGCGACGAGCGGCCTGCCGCAGTGGGCGCACATCAGTCGTTCTTTCATCGGCGGGCAGGCGTGGCTGGTCTGCTTGCCGGTGCATTTGAAGCATACTGGCTGGTGGCTGGTTGCGCCAGTACTTTGCCACGTGGCCTTCCTGCTGACACTTGAAGCACTGTGGCTTAATGTCGAGTCCCGCTGGAAGTGGTTCCACCTGCACATTGAAGCCCATGAGCTTATTCAGCTCATAGACTTGCTCTGCTTCCTTCATTCTTTGTTATTCCATGGCCACAATGAAGAGCGGTGACTTCCGCCTGTTCGTCCGATTGTGTAGTCGGACCACCACCTCTCCGAACTCTGCTCGCTGCAGTCCTCTGCGAACCACGTCTTCACTGCAAAGCCATGGAAGTCCCCGTAGAAGTGCATTGACTGCTGTTGATCTTTTGGTCTGCGCCGCTTCAGGCGCTGGGATCACACTTTGGGCGAGGAGAGGCATCAGAGCCTCATAGTCAACATAGAGTACCATCCGGACCTCCTGAACGGCGTCATTGTTAGGGCATTTGAGGCTGATCTCCCCTTTGGCTTCGTCTTCTAGCTTGCTAAGAAATTCCAGCCAATCTGCTCCTTGGTATAGGATGATGATTGGCGGTGTTAAAGTTTTTCGGCCTGCCGTCTTCTCTGCGATCGTTTGCCCTGCAGTTGCTGCTCCTTCCGTCGTCTGACCATGTTCTACAGAGGTGCCAGATGTGTCGACCACCACACGGTGCCTGTCTGGGCTGCCTGGCTTGTGTTTTGCGGTTCTACCCTCAGTCGACTTCTAAGGCGTCGCCGCTCCCGTCCTGTGTCTTCTTCCGTTGCTTCCTTTCCTGCCCATTGTGAAGCGCACGTAATCTCACGACAATTTGTCTTATTGCTGTGAAAACAGCAACACGACAACAATTTCCTAAGCCCGCGCACGCCACTGTACATCAACTTCTCTGCCACAGCGTTACGCCAGTAATGTGCTGGGAGCTGCCTACTCGGTCCGCGCCGCGTCGGGTGTTCCCTCTGCGGCCCACGACATCCATTGTCCTCTCTGGTCGCTGGCGTTCGCACTGCCGTCAGCGCCCGGCTCGGCCGCTCTCTAGGGTCGCGGTCGTCATCTGTAGTGTCTGGTGGTCTGTATCCCGGCACGCACACGCACGCGCACACGCAGAGTACGGAGCGTATTGCAGCTGAGGGTGTGACCATCTGGCCCCCACCTATGACGACTCGGCAAGGGAACTCGGACCACTCACAGGACCGTTCTTTGGAATTTCATGGGCTCACGCCCTAGGATCTGCACTTAATCATACATCGCCTCGGTTGCCTCGGCGACTATGACAGGCGTGAGGATGATGAGCGCTCATACCAAATATTCGCTGCCATGTCAGCAGTGGAAAATGGTTCAAATGGCTCTAAGCACTATCGGACTTAACATCGGAGGTCATCTAGAACTTAGAACTACTTAAACCTAACTAAGCTAAGGACATCACACATACCCATGCCCAAGGCAGGATTCGAACCTGCGACCGTAGTTGTCACGCGGTTCCGGACTGAAGCGCCTAGAACCGCTCGGGTACCGGACAGACGTCGGCAGTGCAGACCAAGGAAATGGCAAGGATACAGAGCACGAGACACTACAGGTGACGACCGCGACCCTAGAGAGCGATCGAGTTGGGCGCGGACGGCAGTGGGAACACAAACGACTCGAGAGTACCATGGGAGCCGCTTCTGGCGGTAGCGGACCTCGGATGGAACACCCGATGCGGCGCGACCCGATTGGGGAGCGCCCAGCACCTTACAGGCATAAATAGTGTCGTCGATCCGCCCAAGGACCATTCTCGGGTAGCATCTGAAAAAGACAGCGAGTCACGCCGTCGAAATATCGTGCGAGAACGATGCGAACATCTAGAAGAAGTCTAGTTTTTTTCAGAATGTTTATTCAGTGTACTCGTTAGAAAAATTCGAATTGTCTATAGATGACGTAAATTGTTTTTGTTCCAAACTTTTGCGAGTTTTATTTTGGTGCATATTTCGTAGTTCATGTAAATCTTTCTTCCATTTGCGCAATTTATGTTCAGATTTTTACCAAACTGAACCTACTTTGCATCTTGCTTATGTACGAGCGTTTTCTCCCTGCTTCATTTAACCAATAAATTTACAGCCTCCCTTCGTCACAGAGAGCTATAACTGTACATGTTTTCTATCGGATTATAAGGTATTATCTTCTTGTTCTACACTTTAAATAACACAATCATCATCATGCGAACCACAATTCACAGAATGTTTGTTGTTTCCTGTTTTCTCCGATGTTTCCACAATTTACAACGAAATGTCGACGTCAAAAAATGTTCAAATGTGTGTGAATTCCTGACGGGCCAAACTGCTGAGGTCATCGATCCCTACACTTAACTCACAACTTAAACTAACTTATGCTAAGAACAACACACACACCCATCTCCGAGGGAGGACTCGAACCTCTGCCAGGAGGGGCCGCGCAATCCGTGACATGGCGCCTCAAACCGCGCGACCACTCCGCGCGGCTAATGTCGACATCATTCGAATTGATGTCCAAGAAAGTAAGCGATGGATAACATGCATGTAGGTCTTCTGGAGAAGTGCTGTAGGTGATTTCGATTGCATACCCAGTTCTTCATATTTCATCTTGTGTTAACTTAATTCCACATTACTACGCAACTCTGAAACCTGCACAAGGACAGACGCTGTTTTCAAGGATGTAAGAAGAAACAACAAAGAAAATTAATTCAGTTTTTTGTTAACACTTAGAAATAAGGTAAAGACAACTGCTAATTCTTATGAATTTTAAATGCGTTTCAAATTCGGCAAATATCTACTGTGAACAGTTATAAGAGAAACTATCACTGGGAACTGAAATTCACTTTAGTAATTACAATCGTTTTGTTCCGTGTTATCTGTTTACCGATGTGCCGTCAACCAAGGATGTGCGCTCTCTGTCGCGCATCCGTTGTCTGCTACAGCCTACGGCAGGGTTGTACATTTCTCCAGTCGCCAAGCGAACTACAAACTTGTTAAATTTCAACACAAAAAAGCAGTGTGTCTTAGCAGATATCTTTACATTGCCGTCCTTTCGGTCTGTTCTTGCTGTATAAAAATTTCGGAGCAGGTTTTGACACGTCAAATTGGACAGTTCCCTTGTAAGAACTGCTCGTGGCAAATGCATTACGGCCCACGCAGTATTAAGTACATTTTTTTCTGTGAAGCTGAGTTACTTTTCCAGGTCCTATTATGCACTCCATGTGCACACATCACAGATGCCGCGTTCTGTGGCAGCGCGGTTATAGTCTCCAAGTCATGGATTGCGCGTCCCCTCCCGCCGGAGGTTCGAGTCCTCCCTTGGGCATGGGTATGTGTGTTGTTCTTAGCATAAGTTGGTTTCAGTAGTCTGTAAGTGTAGGGGCCGATGACCTCAGCTGTTTGGCCGCTTAGGAATTCAAACACACATCACAGATGATGTCTCTTCTTTTGAAGCTGTCGCCAATAACGTTGATGTGACAGGTAGTTGGTTATTAATAAACGGAAACAGTTTACGTGCTTGTTCTCCGTTTACCGCTTATCCACGGCCTTGTAAAATTTGAAATATGTATTGCCGATTACAGTCTCGTTGCCTCAAAATATTAAGTCTAGGGCTGGCTACAGCACCTATCACTTCGAACATATATGAGAGAGAGAAAGAGAGAGTATATGTGTGTGTTGCGTGTGTGTTCGTACGGTACATGAGTCGGAAATCTGTTTACATAAATTAGGTGTTTATGCAAGGTAGTTTGTCCAACCTGTGGTGTAACAGTTCTTGTTGGTCGTTTCTGTTGCACCTCTCACGCCCGTCTCTGTGACCAGTTGGACCCCGGAGAGACGGCCGTGCGGCCCGCCGTATGATAAATAGTCGCGACCGATTTTGCCCGGGAGGGCGCAGCACTTGTGGCACAGTAATTACGAGGCCGCATAATGAATACTGCGTGGCGGGCTTTCACCAGCGCCATAACTCATCGCAGTCAGCCGAGATATTAATGGAGCCGCGCCGACGATCAGGCTGACGCGCGAACGAGGCCTGCGAAACAAAGGACGGCAGCCGTAATGCACCCACCCCTGCCCTCCCCCGCATCCACCCTGCGGGACCGAGTTCGGCGTCCGCACCTCGCGGGCTGGCCGCCTCGGACTCACCCCCTCACCCCCTACCCTTTACCCACTCCGACGCTTTTTGTAGGCGCCACGACGCAGATATATTGGCGCGTTTCTTGCACGGCGCGCCCTAATGCTCAAATAATCTGGTGGTGGGCGTGCGAACGGGTGGGGGCGGCGACGCAACCGACAGCCGCCACAGGGGTGCACAACATCGGGCCTTTGTTTACAAGCGGCACGAAATTCTGCAACCGGACAGGCGAAAATGTTTGCAACACCGTTCAGCTGACCTTACTTTGTTGGCAGTATTCAGGAAGCCCTCTAGCTTAGAGACACTTCTGGTGTCTATGCAGAAAAGAGCTCATTATTAACGAAAGAACAAAGAATGTCATTCTTAGCAGAGATAAATATTCAGTCGTAGAAGTGACTTCATACATGCTCCAAGGGTGAGTTATAAGTTTATCATTCTTCATAATATCCGGCCTATTTGACTATGTAAGTAGAAACCAAAGTGGTGCATAGAGAGCAGTGAAACAAGAAAATAACCCTACTTAACTTATGTCCGGAAAACGACGATTTCCCTGTGACGATGTACACTACTGTTGGTAAAAAGTGGAACACCCAGAAGCTACTTTCTGCATCACGCCACAATAAGAGAACTTGTAGAACAGCGGAAAAAAACTAGTTGGTTTAAATGGCAGAAAAATGGTGTGCACATAGGCCCAACAGCTCCCTCTTTCGTGTGACCTGACAGGTCACTGTCACGCAACACTCAGCTGGTGTGAAGCTCTGACACGAAAGGGAAACGTGCCACTATGCCTCGCCGATGTCACAGGGTGGAATATCTGCATGCGAGTGCGTTCCAGCGGAGCAGAACTATTGGTGTCCTGGAGGCAGGTCTGTTGTTCCGTAACATTCCCGCTCGTACAGCGTACGCTGATTCAACAGTGAGGTGTATGGGAACCACTGGAGACAAGCGCCGACGGTGTTCTGGACGACACAGGTTGAACAAAGCGAGTTTGCAGTGGCTTCCATTGACCAGACTGCACTAACTCCGCTGATTCAACAGTGAGGTGTATGGGAACCACTGGAGACAAGCGCCGACGGTGTTCTGGACGACACAGATTGAACAAAGCGAGTTTGCATTGGCTTCCATTGACCAGACTGCACTAACTCCGCAGACTGTTATGCATCAGTGAACGCCGATACCGTCGTGCTGAATGGTGTCGCAAAATGGAGTGTTTTCGAATGTGCCGGCCTTCAGCTCGTGCTTCAGTGATGGCCGCATATGCGTTCGACTACGCCGTAGTGAACACAGTCGAAATGTCTGTGTTGTTGAGTGGTATAGCGGGCAAACACCAGATGTGAGGGTTTGTACGCAATCTCGCCTTCCACCACTTGAGGGCAATATGAACAGCAACGGCTACTTGAGGGAGATTTAGCAGCCCGAGTCACTGACCCTCCTGCAGGCCGTTCCACATGCCATATTTCAGCTGGATAACGCCCGGCCGAAGGTGGCGAGGAATCTGCAAGTCTTCTTCGAAGAACGGGTACCATCGCTTCCATGGCCTGCCAGTTCACTTGATATGTCGCCTGTCGACAGTAGGCAACTTGCAGCCACAGTTGACGCTTTGAGGACGCACCTACAAAACCGCAATGCAGAGTATCCCTCATCGGCATATTGAAACAGTCTTTGATTCCGTGCCACGGTGTCTAGTGGCCCTGACTGCAGTACGTGGTGCACATGTAGATGTGCGAGTACGTAATCTTTTGCGTAGGCTCATGTCCCTAATCGGTGGAATAAATTTCATTGTGATCACATGTTTCGGTTCTGGTGTTTCACTTTTTCCAAACAGTTGTGTATAAACACTGCAGATGTCCACTTGACGAGAAACGCATTAAAACAAGCGCTCCACACGGCCACCGTTCATGTGAAGGCGACTTCAGTACGTCTCCTTATTAATTCTCATAACTGTTCAAATAATCTCAGTCGTGTCCAAATGGATTGACGACCGTTCACCCCGCGCTCAAGCTGAGGTACGTGTGAATCCGTGGTATTGGCGACTAATGGCTGATACACTTCTCGTCGGAGATTCGTGCTATATATTCATAAACGACCTCACGAAAGTGTACCGATGAAATAGAGCCAATGTATCACAAGCACATTATTACTTAGTAAGAAACATCAAGCCGTAGACACTAAGAGTGTCGTAACATTCACATTACTCCACTTATACATATGCTAAGGTGGCGAAAGTAATGGGATACCTCATAACATAGAGTCGAGTCTCATTTTTCCCGCCTTAGTGCAGCAACTACAAGTATTCTGAAATATGTTGAGCCATGTTGCCCCTATAGGCACCAGTAACTGCGGAAGTATTGCCAGTGTAGGACTTTTTGGCAAACTGACCTCTTGATAATATCTCACAGCGATGGGATTCATTTTGGACGGACTAGGTGGACAGATCATTATCTCTGACTGTCCAAAATATTCTTCAAACCAATCGAGAACAAGTATGACTCAGCGACATAGCGCACTGCCGTCCATAAGCATTCCATCGTTGTTTGGGAGGATGAACTCCATGAACAGCTGTAAATGGTCTCCTTGTAACTAAACATAACCATTTCTAGTCAGTGATCGTTTCAGTTGGACCAGAGCACTCAATCCGTCCAACGTAAACACAGTCCACACCATTGCCTTGTTGACAACTTAGGTCAATGGCTTCGTGGGATCTGCACCATACTCTACCACAGCTTTTGCCAGCTCATATCGGTACTCAGCTGACCAATCCATGGTTTTCCCGGTGTCTAGGTTCGAACCGATATGGCTACGAACCCAGGAAACGCGCTGCAAGCGAAGTTAGCAAAGGCACTCGCGTCGGTCGTCTGCTGCCATACCCCATTAACGCATTTCACCGCACTGTCCTAACGGATACGTTTGTCGCACTTCCCACATTGATTTCTGCGGTTATTTTATGCAGCGTTGCTTGTCTGTTAGCACTGACAACTCTGCGCAATCTCGGTCGTTAAGTGAAGCCTGTCAGCCACAGAGCTGTCCGTGGTGAGAGGTAGTGCCTGAAATCTGTCATTCTCGGCACACTGTTGATAGTGTGGATCTCGGAGTGTAGAAATCCCTAACGATTTCCGAAATGGAATGTCACATGCGTCTAGCTCTAACCACCATTCAAAGTCTGCTGTTCCCATCGTGCGGCCATAGTCACGTTGGAAACCTTTTCATATGAATCACTTGAGTACAAATGACAGCTCAGCCAACGCACTGCACGCTTATATCTTGTCGTACCGGGCAAATCACTGGTTTCCTAATGTTTGTTTATTAGGTTTATTTGCTTGATTTATTGCCCTTTCGGCTGTAGTCATAAGTGTGAAACAGCCTGTATACCCGTGGATGCACAGGTCCTGCCAGATCACAAAAGCTAAGCGCCGTTGAGCATAGCGAATTCTCGGACGAGTGACCGTCCGTGTACGCTACATGCTATTGATATATTTCCCATCGTCTTTACGGCGGAGGGTACAGGAGGGGTGTTCACGTCCCTGATCACTAGTCCCTGGAACGGCCGGTGTGGCCGAGCGGTTCTAGGCGCTTCAGTCTGGGACCGCGCGACCTCTACGGTCACAGGTGTGTGTGTGTGTGATGTCCTTAGGTTAGTTAGGTTTAAGTAGTTCTAAGTTCTAGGGGACTGATAACATGAGATATTAAGTCCCATAGTGCTCAGAGCCATTTGAACCAGTCTCTGGTGTAAATTCCAAACTTGTCGGCAGTGTCTCATGGAGTGAGGACATGTGACGATGCTGATGGTGATCCGTCCGTCGGATGGGGACGTTAAGCCCGGTGCTCCCTTGATGCTTTGCGAGAGGAGTAGGCTACGTGCTTTTCTCATAAACTTCAACACGAAGAATAAGGGAAACGTTCCACCCTGTATGCAGGTATAACCCTCACGCTGCCGACAGAATTTGCACGAGCACACTTTCTGAGAATTTTGGTCTTTAGTCTCCGGTGTCCCTAAAACAATCCTAAGGCAATTATGAATCATTCTGCCTGATCCCTGAAGTGCAATCACAAGAAAAAGCATGGAGAAATAAAACGTCCGTGAGCAGAAACACATTTACTTTTATCACAGCGTGTTTATTCTTGTCTGTCAGTGTTCAGTACAGTACGTAACATATTCAAGTCAGATCCATTACGCCGCGCTGTTTGAGGCGCCGTGTCACAGATTGCGCGGCCACTCCCGCCGGAGGTTTGAGTCCTCCCTCGGTTCAAAAATGGCTCTGAGCACTATGGGACTTAACATCTATGGTCATCAGTCCCCTAGAACTTAGAACTAGGTAAGCCTAACTAACCTAAGGACATCACACAACACCCAGTCATCACGAGGCAGAGAAAATCCCTGACCCCGCCGGGAATCGAGTCCTCCCTCGGGCACGGGTGTGTGTGTGTGTATTGTTCTTATCATAAGTTATATTACGTTAGTTTAAGTAGTGTGTTAGACTCGGGAGCGATAACCACAGCAGTTTGGTCCCTTAGGAATTCACACACACACACACACACACACACACACACACACACACACACAAACACCCACACACACACAGATCCATTACAGGTAATATTCAAAATGTCGACCATCATAATCACAGCAGAGAATACAGTCGCGCTTCATCGACCGTCTTACGTAATACATATTGTGATCCGGTTAAAAGAAAACTTGAGTGTAATTCCAAATATACAGAGGGGCCCAAAAAAATGTATCCACTGTTTAAAATTCCATGACTTGCAAACTAATTGATGGAGTTGTCTCGTTTTTGGTGAAAATGTAGCTTAAAGTCCAACTGAAAGATATCACTGTAGGTGTTCGAAATGGTCACCATTAACATCCACACACAAACGATGCCGCCGAACTGCAGCACGAACTACTGACTGCAACGTGTTCAGTTGGATATTTGCGCATGAATGTACGATAGATTCTCGAAGTTCATCTAATGTGAGTGGCTTTTGTCGATAAACGACGTCCTTAAGTGTTCCACACAGGTAAAATTCCAGAGGAGTTAGGTCTGGGGAATGTGGTGGAGAGATCGCCCTCATTCATTGCGTGTAGCAATCGTGGGATGTAGCACTTCCGCTTTGCTGTCTTCAAAATTCGCCGGACAATTGAGCGACTCACTCCAGTTTCACGGCCACACTGTCTCACAGACTTCTGTGGTCAGCGAGTGAATTGTTGTAACACACGACGGGAGTTAACTGGACTTGTTACTGTTACAGGTCGTCCAGATCGTTGTTTGTGTACATCTTTAACACAGCCTTCGGCTTCAAATTTGTCTCGAATGCGACAAATCGTCAAACGTGTCGGTGGCTCTGTTTGATACTCATTTCGCCATTGCCATTGAACCTCATTAATGTTTTCGTACTTAAAGTACCTCTTCAAAACTGACTTCCTTTCATCGAATGTAAGCCTTGCGCCAGTCATGTGTACTCGAGTAACTAGGTGCAACTAAGAACAAAACACTAACTCTCTGGCGACTGTCATCTGACAAAACAAAACAACGCAATACAACACTTGTGTGGCGATTGCCGGAACTGCAAACTATTACACTACCAAAGATGAGACAACTCCGTCAATTAGTTTGCTAGTTATGGACTTTTAAACAGTGGATATATTTTTTGAACCCCTCTTTATAACTCAATGGATTATAGCTAGTGGTGACTTCAATTTATCTTCGATATGTGAGCGAAAATAGAAGTTTAATCCGGAGGTACGCATAAAACAACCTCAGTTATTGTGCTAAACACATTCTCTGAAAACTGTTTCGACCAGTTAGTTCATGAGCCCACTCGAATAGTAAACGGTTGTGAAAACGCACCTGACCACTTAGCAAGAAATAATCCTGAGCTAATAACAAGCATCAAAACCGATACAGGGATTAGTGAGCGGAGGCTTGTTGTATAGAGACCGAATACTGTAACTTTCAAATTACCCATAAATACATGAAAAATATATCTATTCAAAAAAGCAGATAAAAATTCACTTGACGCCTTCCTGAGAAGCAATAACCACTCCTCCAAAATTAACAATATAATCGTAAACCGGATGTGGCTTGAATTCAAAGAAATAGCATGGACAGCAATTAAGGCATTTATACCAAATAAATTAATAAACTACGGAGCTGATCCCCAATATTACACAAAGCAGGTCAGAACATTGTTGCAGAAACAACGAAAAAAGCAAACAATATTCGAACGAACGCAAAACACCCAAGACTGGCGACTTTTTACAGATGCTCGAAAATTATCGCGGACTTAAATGCGAGATCCTTATTATAGTTGCCCCAACGAAACTTTGTCTCGAAGCCTGGCAGAAAACACAAATAGATTCTGTGCGTATATAAGGTATGCTACCGGCACAAGCAATCACTGTCTTCCCTGCGCGATAGTAACGGAAATACTATCGATGACAGTACTACTAAAGCAGTGTTACTAAACACAGCCTACCGAAATGTCTTCACCAAAAAAGACGAAGTAAATATTCCCGAATTCGTATCAAGAAGAGCTGCCAACATGAGTAGCTTAGAAGTAGGTTCCCTCGGCGTTATGATGCAGCTTCACTTAATAAAAGCAAGTCTTCCGGTTCAGATTCTACACCAATCAGGTACCTTTCAGATTATGATGAGGCAATAGCTCCCCACTTAACAATCTTATACAACCGCCCGTTCAACGAAAGAGCCGTACCGAAAGACTGGTAAGTTGCACAGGTCACATCTATATTCAAGAATGGCAACAAGAGTAATCCACTAAATTGCAGGCCTATATCATTAACGTCGATATGTAGCAGGCTTTTGGAAGATATAATGTGTTCGAACATTATGGATTTCCTTGAAAAGAACGGTCTATTGACACACAGTAAACACGAATTTAGGAAACATATCTCTTGTGAAACACAACTAGCTCGTTACACACACGAAGTGTTAAGTGCTAACGACAAATGATTTCAAATTGATTTCGTATCTCTACATTTCTAAAAAGGCTTTTGATACCGTACCTCGCAAAGGCTTGTAATCGTATTGCGTGCTTATGGAATATCGTCTCTAATACACGACCGGCTTCGTGATTGCCTGTCAGAGAGGTCACAGTTCGTAGTAATCGATGGAACGTCATCGAGTAAAGCACAAGTGATTTCTGGCATTCCCCGAGTTAGTATTACAGGTCGTCTGCTGTTCGTTATCTTTATGGATGGTTTAGGAGACAATTTGAGAAGCCGTCGTAGGTTGCCTGCAGAAGATGCTGTCGTTTATCGTCTGCGTAAAGTCACCAGAAGATGCAAAAAAAATTGTTTAGAAAAGATATCTGTACGGTGCGAAAATTGGCACTTGGCCCTAAATAATGAAAGGTGTGAGGTTATCCACGTGAGTGCTAACAGGAATCCGTTAAACTTCAGTTACATGATAAATCATCCAAATCTAATAGCCGTAAGTTCAACTAAATACCTTGGAATTACAATTACGAATAACTTTTACTTGAAAGAACACAGCTGGCCGAAGTGGCCGTGCGGTTAAAGGCGCTACGGTCGCAGGTTCGAATCCTGCCTCGGGCATGGATATTTGTGATGTCCTTAGTTAGGTTTAACTAGTTCTAAGTTCTAGTGGACTAATGACCTCAGCAGTTGAGTCCCGTAGTGCTCAGAGCCATTTGAACCATTTTTGAAAGAACACAGAAGAAGTTGTGCGGTAGGCCAATCGAAGATTAAGTTTTATTGCAGAACACTTAGAAGATGCAGCCAACCTACTAAAGAGACTGCGTACGTTACACTTGTCCGCCCTTCTTTGGAGTACTGCTGTGCGTTTGGGATCCTTACCAGGTAGGATTAACGGAGTAAATCGAGAAAGTTCAGAGAAGGGGAGCACGTTTTGCGTTTCCGGATAAGGGAGAGAGTGTCATAGACGTGATAAATTGGGGTGGATACCATTAAAAAAGGGTGTTTCTGGTTGCGGTGGGATATTCTCACGAAATTTCAATTACCACCTTTCTCCTTCCAGTACGAAAATAATTTGTTGACTCCGGCCTACATTGGGAGACACGATCATCGTAATAAAATGAAGGAAGTCAGAGCTCGCACGGAAACACGTGTTCGTATTTTATGCACACTCTTCGAGAGTGCAATAACAGAGAAATATTGTGGAGGTGGTTCGATGAACCCTTTGCCAGGCACTTAAGTGTGATTTGCGGATTGATTAGCCATGTAGATGTAGACGTAGATATAGATGGCTGCAGTCGTTGTTCAATCCACGCTTTACTAGTAATTGATAATTACAATAAATTAAGCGTAAGAAGAAAACATCCTTCTGAGGAGAGGGATAAATTATAGCGTAAAGTAATACATTAGACCCAATTGTATTAGAAAATTTAGGAGTTTACCTTAAATGGATTTAGAGAACATGAAAATGGGAGGTTCCAAGCAGGTCAGAGTAACTCATGAGACTTGTAATTATTAATGGTGACAATAACGTTAGTCAAGATTATTCACAATATAAACGAACTGTAGGTGACTAAAAATACTAATGAAAGATTTGGACGGGAGGTAGCCCTCGTAACAAAATCAGATAAAGGGAACACAGTGGCTGTTGCTGGTGAACATGAATAATTAACGAAAACAGTGAAATTCTTTGACGATAATTATGTTTTATTACTGGGGGAACATCTGACTATACATGTGCAAAAAGAAATTAGGTATACTATAGGCGAAGCTAGGCATGTGATAAAGTTATTAAAGAAAAATAAACTCCTAGTTAACATGAACCCAAAGTCTCTTGACTTACGACTACAGTTTACAACACATCAAATAGGCCAGTAATGGATACCATGAATTAGCAACAGTTTTGCATGGAAAGATTTATAAAATTATATTATCTTCTGGATTACAGAGAAGTTACCAGAGGAGTGGAAATGTGTTTTGATCCATCCTCTACACAAAACGGATGATAAGTCAGATCCAAATAGTTACAGAGGTATTTCTCTCGTACCAGTCACATACAAAATTCTCTCGAAGGTGGTATTAAACAGACTAGAACCACAAGCAGATCCGCAAATAGGGAAATACCAGGCTTCATAATACAGAGATCAGGCATAGAACAGATCTGGAACTTGAGAACACTTTTGAAAGACAGACAGACAAGAAACACTGTAGGTACCTCTATTGACTTTAAAAAAGCATACGACTCCATAGACCGACAAACGCTCTTTGACATCTGGAAGAAAATGGCATCGACAGAAAAACCAGGACAATTATACAACTGACGCTCAGAGACACCACCTCGAAGATTAAGCTCATGGGAGAAATTTCGGAACCCTTCCAGATACACACAGGTGTCCGACTAGGAGATGAGCTTTCACCAGTCCTGTTTAACATAGTCTTAGTCAAAATTGTCAAACAATGGGATGAACAAGTTAAAGGAATACAGCTAGGAAGAACACTTGAAACAAGAATAATCGTAAAATGTCTGACATTTGCAGATGACATAGCCGTACTTAGTAATAACACACAGGAGGCCAGAGAAGCACTGGAACACTTACATGAAATTGCTGCCGAAATAGGTCTACAGATATCGTATGAGAAGACTCAATACATGGAACGACAAACCAACAATGTACACATCATACAAACGATATGTGGATCCGTAAAAAAAGTCGAAAACTTTAAGTATTTTGGGGAATACATACAAATAGGAGGATCAAACATGGCATCCAACATAGAACTATCAGAAATACACCAGAAAGCATACAAACTCACATGGTCACATTATAATAAGAAAAGCATATCAAGACAGGCCAAAATTAGACACTAAAAAACAGTTGTATTACCGGAAGCACTATATGCGTCAGAAACGACCACAACTGGAGCATCAGGCATTATACAGACAGAAAAAATAGAACACAAAATTCTCAGGAAAATAATCGGACCAATACAAGAAAATGGTTCAAATGGCTCTGAGTACTATGGGACTCAACATCTGAGGTCATCAGTCCCCTAGAACTTAGAACTACTTAAACCTAACTAACCTAAGGACATCACACAAATCCATGCCCGAGGGAGGATTCGAACCTGCGACCGTAGCAGTCACGCGGTTCCGGACTGAAGTGCCTAGAACCGCACGGCCACCGCTGCCGGCGGACCAATACACAAAGATGGCATATGGATGAAAAGTCCAACCAATGAGTTATACCAACACACTGACAGACTCACAGACATGATCAGAAAACGCACACTAAATTTGTACGGACACATACAAAGAATGGACAACTTCAGACTTACAAGGAGAATATTTGATGTAGTAAAACATTGAAGCCTTAAAACAAATTGGTATCATGAAATAGAGGAAGACATGAGGCAGCTGGGGATCAACAAGCAAATGATAAAAGACAGAAAGTAATTCAAGAACAAAATTAGGAACTCAAAATTTATGGTAAATGAGGAGAGCAAGACGGGAACATTATGGACGGAACAAAGGAAACAAGAGCATAGTCAAAGAATGAAGAGATTTTGGGAAGAGTGAATGAAGAAAGGAAAGATGTGAAAATTGTGTCATCTTGAGATATTTGAGTTCAAACACTGTCCATAAGGGCAAAAATGATATGAATGAATCTTCTGGATTACTTCGCAGTAAATAACAGTTAGGATTTGGTAAATAAATTAAAAATTTCTGAGATACAGCCAAAAAACTAAATCAGTTTTTTTTACCTGTACACCAAAGTGCCAGTTGAAACTTTAGAAATGGTGGGGAACAACATGTAAGTACTAAAAGAAGAGACAACACGTAAGTACATTGGAGAAATAATGCTACTTTGTGATTGTAAAATACATTTTTTTTTAGTTAAATGGATTTATGAACAACAGTCTCGCAATGGGTATCCCATTACCTGGAATTCTCGCTGACATTTATATAAACACGTTGTAAGAAAAATTTTTAAACCGTAGGCACCTACTAAATTAGGAAAACTTTTATTCTAGGTTTGTAGGTTTGTTAATATCTACGTTGTATTTAATAGAACAAAAGACGAAACTGGTAACTTTACGAAATATTGAGTTATCATCACGAAGAAATTAAATTTAATAGCGAGCTACGAAATGAGTTTGACCTTTTTCGCAAAGCAGCTAGTATGGATCGTACTATACTATTTGACTCCATGCATCCTTAGTTCCTCAAGACGGCTCCTTCACCCTCAGCCATAAATGGTGTAACGCCTGTAACTCCACAAAAAAAAAGAAAAAAATAGAGAAAGGGATTTATTTCATTAAAACTGTAGCCTGTCATAGCGGATACAAACCCTCTTCAGAAATAGTCTGTAAGAATGTTGCCGCGTAGGTTGTGTTGATAAGTAATTATTAAGAAAACAGTTCGATACGATGCTCCGTTTCCCATTCATTAGCACTGACGTTAGCCGAACAGATCGCTGCGCGCGTAAATTCGGCCGCTTGCATGCGTAAAATGCACTAATGCACAGACATTTGTGGGTCCGTGAGTTAACCCTTGTTCAAATGCTCTTTACCTGTTAAAATGTGCCTATTTCTGAAGTGATAAATTTAAGCTAAGTGAGCAAGAGCTACGATTGTTCGGAGTGAGGAAACCGAACTAAGAACAGATTGGGCTACGCTGTCTCTGGCACGCTTCTGGGAATTGCGCCCGCAAATACCTGATTGAGTAATTAAATCAGGAACGACGAGACATGTCGATTTTTTCTTAACTTTCATTTTTCCGTACAACCTATCCTGCAACACACATACAAACGTATCAGACTGTTTTTTACCACCCTGTATAGCAGACATAATTTTCGAGAAGAAAACAAGAAAAAGATGTGCGATCTTAGACGACTGTAAAAACGGGAAAAATGAAAATGGGAAGCACATTTCGATGCCTTTTATAGGCAATATATCATATCAGATCAAACGAATGTAACCAAGTACCTAATGTTATCATTTCTGAATTGGCATTTTAATTACGTTAATTTAATTGCTATTTAGAAATTATTATTTCCTTCGTCATGATTTTTTAGGTAACATCACATGCTTCTAAAGAAGATACCCCTGCTAACATCGAAACCTAATTGAAATTGAAACAAATAATACTCATACAACTAACTGGCAGGTCACTTTATTAATTGAAATCTTATTGTTCCCTCTTGGTTCTTGTACTGGTACATATTGTATATAACTCGTGGTTGACTATAAATTGCTCATACATTTCTCACAACTTCGAATATATTGTACTATTTTACTTTGTCGAACGCCGTTTCGGGTCTAAAAATCCGACGAACATATCTTTATTTTTCTTCAGCCTTGCTATCAAGCGCATCGTCATGTCTGCCTCTCTGGTGCATTTACCTTTCCTAAGGCCAAATTGCTCATCATCTAACTGATCTTCAGTTTGGTTTCCATTCTTCTATATATCATCCTTGTCAGCAGCTTGGATGCATGTGCGACAGCTCTCGCACTTAATCTCCTATTGATATTTTCGGCATTGAATGGGTGATACATTTTCGGAAGTGTTATCTTATGTCGTCAGTCTTATGGATTCAACAAACCGGCTTGAAGAGTCGTTTCACTGCTGCTTCCCCCCAATAATTTAAGAAACTGCGATGGAATTTCATCTATCGACTATGTTTATAAATACGAACCCCCATTTTTATTACATATTCGTGTAGTACGTAAAGAAATATGAATGTTTTAGTTGGACCACTTTTTTCGCTTTGTGATGGATGGCGCTGTAATAGTAACAAACGTATAAGTACGTGGTATCACCTAACATTCCGCTAGTGCGGACGGTATTTGCTTCGTGATACATTACTGATGTTAAAATGGACCATTTACCAATTGCGGAAAAGGTCGATATCGTGTTGATGTATGGCTATTGTGATCAAAATGCCCAATGGGAGTATGCTGTGTATGCTGCTCGGTATCCTGGACGACATCATCAAAGTGTCAGGACCGTTCACCGTAAAGTTACGTTATTTAAGGAAACAGGAAGTGTTCAGCCACATGTGAAACGTCAACCACGGCTGCAACAAATGATGATGCCCCAGTAGGTGTTTTAGCTGCTGTTCAAAAATGGTTCAAATGGCTCTTAGCACTATGGGACTCAACTGCTGAGGTCATTAGTCCCCTAGAACTTAGAACTAGTTAAACTTAACTAACCTAAGGACATCACAAACATCCATGGCCGAGGCAGGATTCGAACCTGCGACCGTAGCGGTCCTGCGGTTCCAGACTGCAGCGCCTTTAACCGCACGGCCACTTCGGCCGGCTTTAGCTGCTGTCGCGGATAATCCGCACATCAGTGACAGACAAATTGTGCGGGAATCGGGAATCTCAAAAACGTCGGTGTTGAGAATGCTTCATCAACATCGATTACACCCGTACCATATTTCTATGCACCAGGAATTGCACGGCGACGAATTTGAACGTCGTGTACAGTTCTGCCACTGGGCACAAGAGAAATTACAGGACGATGACAGATTTTTGCACGCGTTCTGTTTAGCGACGAAGCGTCGTTCACCAACAGCGGTAACGTAAACCGGCCTAATATGCACTATTGGGCAACGGAAAATCCACGATGGCTGCGACAAGTGGAACATCAACGTCCTTGGCGGGTTAATGTATGGTGCGCAATTATGGGAGGAAGGATAATTAGCCCCCAATTTATCATTGGCAATCTAAATGGTGCGATGTATGCTGATTTCCTACGTAATGTTCTACCGACGTTACTGCAAGATATTTCACTGCATGACAAAATGATGATGTACTTACAACATGATGGATGTCTGGCACATAGCTCGCGTGCGGTTGAAGCGGTATTGAATAGCATATTTCATGACAGGTGGATTGGTCGTCGAAGCACCATGCCATGGACCGCACGTTCACCGGATCTGACGTCCTCGGATTTCTTTCTGTGGGGAAACTTTAAAGACATTTGCTATCGTGATCCACTGACAACGCCTGACAATATGCGTCAGCGTATTGTCAGAGCATGTGCGAACATTACGGAAGGCAAGCTACTCGCTGTTGAGAGAAATGTCGTTACACTTATTGCCAAATGAATTGAGGTTGACGGACATCATTTTGAGCATTTATTGCATTAATGTGGTATTTACAGGTAATCACGCTGTAACAGCTTGCGTTCTCAGAAATGATAAGTTCACAGAGGTACATGTATCACATTGGAACAACCGAAATAAAATGTTCAAACATTCTGTATTTTAATTTAAAAAAAGTACCTGTTACCAACTGTTCGTCTAAAATCGTGAGCCTTGTTTGTGACTATTACAGCGCCATCTATTATAAAGCGAAAGAAGTGGTCCAACTAAAACATTCATATTTCTTTACGTACTACACGAATATGTAATAAAAATGGGGTTCCTATTTAAAAAAAAAACGCAGTTGATATCCGTTTGACCTATGACAGCGCCATTTAGCGGGCCAACCATACCTCCAGCTGGTTTCCCCCTTCAAGCTAGACAAGTTTCGTTCTTTGTAATTTTTTCGTTTGACGCATATTTAGTGAGATATTTGGCCCGGTAACGGACAATGGACCACCCTTTATATTAAAATGTGCAGCTGGGCGGCTAGTGTTTTCCTCTCACCAGCGTATTAACCCGGAAACGAAAACAAATTAGCGTATTCGCTCGCCATCATTAAGCAACTGTGTCTTCAGTTGGTCTACTATTCTCGTCTGGTCAGCTCTTCTTGCCTCCCTTATAAAGCTGAAATGTGTCCCAACTTCACTTTTCAGAGTCATTGGCGCGCGTGTCTCGCAGAATGGGCGTACTGAACTAGTATATCACAAGTGCCTGTCACCTTAATGACGACACATCTCTCGTTATGACGTCGGAACCAGGCAGTGCAAACTTGGTCGAGGCGCAACACTCCAATGTATAATTGTTAAGATACAACTAATACTGCCACAAAATGAATCTGGCGATAGAACCGAGCAGCACTGAGCTCTAGCCTGAGGGCGAAGGGACTAGTGGATACTACTGTTCTCAACAATAAGTATCATGAATGAATTGAACTAACACACATCGGATACCATTGTCGAGGAACTTCAGGTGCAACACAGACAGATAAATTGGTGTAAGAAATGAAACGAATGCATTTAATCTGTAACGAGTTGGAGAAGGCAATATGACTCTTATATAAAAATACGAAAAAAACACCATTCAATAACCCCCGAAATTTATAGACAGAGTTATGATTCAACCAACATCAAACATACGGTGGGTAACGTCGGAACATCGACGTGGCTACTAGCAAATGAGTAGGGCGCGCGCAGAGACGTCACAAGGCTAGGAAATTATGGTGATCTGCGGGTATTTCTGCAATTCACTACAATATTCTAGCATTGCCGCATTGTGGAGGGATTGGTAGCTGATCCTAAAACAAACTAATGTAGCGTACTTTGCGTAATTAGGAGGAAAGATCCGCTACTGTACGATTACACGGTTTTCGAACCATCACTGGAAGTAGTGCCATGAATAAAACATGTAGGAGTACGTATACGGATTGATTTAAAGTGAAACAACCACATAAAACTGATGGAAAAATAATAGTTTCCGGACGGCATAGAAGGAATCCACAGATGGTGTTGTTCCCACATGAAGAACCTAGCTTTCGAATCCATCGCTCGACCGATGCTTGAGTATTTCCGGATTGTTTGTGATTCTTGCCAGGTAGAAAAGATAGAGCAAACAGAAAACAAACAGCGGAAAGCAGCGCCTCAAATTAAAGGTTAGTTTAGCAAAAGAAAAAGCGTCTTGGAAATAGTCGTCCTCATCTGTGGCACTCGATACAGGATAGTAAGCTGCAAAACTTCTGAGATTGTACGTTCCAAGTAAAACCCCCTCCGACTTTTATTTCGTGAAACATCCGCGAAAGTAAAATTAATCCAGCTCCTATTGATACCAACCAACAATCGTCGTTCATGCGCGCCATTCGCTACTGTAACAGGAAAGGTGGAAAATGACGATGGCACGTAACGTAGGCTCTGCCACACCCCATAAGGTGGCTCGTACAGTACAGACGTAGACATAAGCGGAGATGCAGTACTTCATATACCAGAAAACCTCTCAGATGTTTGGGAGCAGGCTGAATAGTACTCAAATTTCTGCACACTTCTTGCTAAACCGATGAACAATTCCGTTAATTCACTACTTCCTTTAGGCGAACCAGTGCACGACTGTCATTCATCTGTGTAGCGTGTCACTGAACTGCGACGAATTTAATAGAAATCGATGGTCTAAATTGGTAATGGACGAGCAATTTGCTTCAGACGAGACGTTTTGTATCCACCAAAAGGCGCTATCTCAGAATAATAATAATAATAACAGTAATAATAGATCATTTATGTAGACGTATTTTGCAAAGTGAGGTTAATGAGTGAGGTCATATTGTAACGAATTAACGCTTTCAAACCTTAACTCACGAGCTGACTGTTCCGTAACGTATATTGCAAAATTAAATCTCTGAGACCCTTACATTTAAACCGAGATTTAAGGCGCATGTAATTTGAAATTTTTAATTTAAGTTATGTAACATTAATATTTACAAATATTTACGTGTTGTTTACGTACTGCTTGTTGACCTCGTTGTGCTAAATAAAGGCCCGCATCTCGTGGTCGTGCGGTAGCGTTCTCGCTTCCAGCGCCCGGGTTCCGGGGTTCGATTCCCGGCGGGGTCATGGATTTTCTCTGCCTCGTGATGGCTGGGTGTTGTGTGATGTCCTTAGGTTAGTTAGGTTTAAGTAGTTCTAAGTTCTAGGGGACTGATGACCATAGATGTTAAGTCCCATAGTGCTCAGAGCCATTTGAACCATTTTTTCACTAAATAAAGCGTATCGGATGCTCCCGTGTGGTTTTTAAAATAGTAAACACAAACAAACTATTAGAGAACTGAATTTTACATTTTGAAAGGTTAGAGTATCTCTGTACCAAGGAAACTTTCACATGAACTAAATTATAGGGTTTTAACTTGCACGTAAAAATATCTCTCGATAAATACAAAAAGAAAATCTGCAGAATTGACATTCGTTGTTTGGATCTATGTTTTTCTTGATAAGAACTTAGAAAATATTTTTCCTTAAATAACATGTATTTATTGCAGAAACAGAAAAGTCCACATCACGGTAGTCCAGAAGATCCTTCTGTGAATGATCCTCCACAAGCAGAACTGTGATCGCTTTCTATTGTGAAATTGTCATCTTTTTCGCCTGTTTCTTGAACTGTATCACTGACATCTTCCTCCATCCACCGACTGACAATTTAATCAAGCTTAGGTTCATTATAACTGACACGTTCCTGTGAACACATGTTGCGCTTCACTGAAGCAAACAGTTACGTAGTACAAGAGGCGGAATGTGAGACACTCCAACATGTGGCAGTAACACGTGTTAATAACAAACAGAGAAGACGATTATGCATCCAGCAACAAAGCATTGTAGGGTGAGCTATTTAAGGAGGGTAGGTGGAGTATAGCAGCATTCTGCCAGAAATGACCTTCGAGAGCGGATTAGAAAATTTTCCCGCAGTCTGACGGTTCACTCCTTTTGAGCTAAAGGTTAAAATCCACAATTTAATTTTTTTGCATTTTTATTATTGAACATTATTTACGTTTTCATCCGAATGTAGATGATGATAACGAACTTTAGTTCAGACTATGTTGCAAATACACGTTTTAGATAATGTTCGTCATTACTTGTTTGGGCATAGAATTGTACAGTAACACTTTTAGGGGTCGGTGGCCTTAAAGAAATATCTTTGCCACTTGACTTGAAAACTGGTAATAGGTATGGGGACGGATATCATTTTTACAGTTTAACTACATTTTACAAAAAATATAAGACTGTGGAATTTCAAGCGAGAACACTGCAAAACTGAGCCAACAGTGCCGGGAAGGAGACGAAACATAAAAAAAACTACCTGGCTTTTGTAACCGATTTTATAAGACTTTGAGAAACTGTAAGAAAAGAATTCAGTCAAACCACTCTGCTGACAAAATTAGCGAACAGAAGTGATCCCAAAATATTTGATGAAGAAAGGAATCGCATGACAAATAACTAAAAATTTACCAAAATGCATAGGAACACCAACAGGTAAAACAGAACTATTTGATAAATTTAAGTATATTGGTGAAACTGTACTGCAAAATGGGCTAGAAAAAGTTGCAAAAGATATAAGTGTTAACAAAATGGGAGGAGCATATGGTTTGAGAAACACTATTTGGCAACAAGGAAGCATTTCCAGAAAAGCGCAACAAATCCCTATACGACTATGTTCAGAAAAATTATTTGTTTGCAAGTGAATATTTAGCGAAGAACTATAAGATGTACAGAACAGAGGTGCATGATAGGCAGATTACTAGAAAAATAACGGTACAGCACGAACTACAGATGGCTAGAAATTGAGAAGTAATGGCAAAATTTACGAGAATATATAGCAAATATCAGAAATAATAGCAAAGGCTACATTACTCTTCTTAGGTTAACTTTACCATACGAATGATACAGCCAAACGAAAGAAATACTACTGTATTTCTAGGAAAAGAAATCTACAAGAGAGTGGGTTAGAGAAATAAGAACCGATAAGAAACAACATCAAGAATCATAAATAAGTGAAAGAAATCTTTATAAGGATAAAATACTAATCTCCGATGGTGTTCAAGGTAGAAAAAGTAAGAAGAGCATAGGAAAAGACAACGTGAGAAGAAGATGAAGCAGCGTAAAAGTAGGAAACTTCAAGGGATGAAGACCAAATGAAGTTGTTAGACGATCCTCTCTGGTCTGTAAGAAGATAAAGAAATAGTGAAAATTTTAAAGATTTTTCGGGTTAATGAGTTGCCTACAGAAAAGAATTCTTATGATACGGTTTTTTCAGTTAGTGATGAGCTGTTGTTGCCACTGCGAGCGTATCCCAGTGGCTCGCGTTCCCCACTGGACGCAGGCTGGTATCAGCTGGCAAAAAGTTTCTGCCGTGGTTACAGCGGGAGCAGTGTGCTGCTGTGTGCTGTGGGTGGTTAAACGCCGGCGGCAGCAGCACGTGTTCCGCTTTTGTGCCGGCGGCCAGCGTGGAACAGCGAAATCCCATTCAACATCTGCTCCCAGGAGCCTGCTAGCTGGCGAACCGCCGATTTCAATCAAGCTCTCATTTAGCCGCACCAAATGTTCTGTCAAGCAAAACTTTGTAATGAAGGCGCTGCCATTCTCACGTACGGCCGCCCCCCCCCCTCCCTCCGCTCCTCCCGCCCGACACCATTTTGGGCCCAAGTCTACGTCTTTCCCAACTCCTGGCGGGCTGCTGGCGCTTACCTCTAACACACCTATCGTTGGCGTAAGTCGGCGGCAGGTTTTGGCGAACTTAGGGAGTATTGAAATCCTCCGTTCCGATAGTCCCTGGATTGTAGGTTATTCCTGATGAGGTCCGGTTTTTATTAAAGGAATAAAGATACACTAAAATGTCATACTGATAGTGAAAACTACAGATCGCTCGATCCTGCTATGAATTTTTGTGTACGGCATGTGTATAGCATACGGTTGTTCTATCACGTTCTTCTTCCTACACTGTGTGATTTAATCTTAGTCGAGCTATTAATGACTGGTGCCCTCAATGGCTCCCCTCATACAACACTTAATGGAGTAATACTTCGGCCGTACCTTTTAATTAAGCTAAGTTTTTCTCCCCCTACTCCTAAATTTCGGACACAAACCTTTAGAACAAAGTTCCCTGCACCGGCGTCTTATCTATAAACCACACTGTTTTCAAGGTGAAATTAAAGCTTTTTATGTCATCACCAGAACAGCTCGCTCCTCTGCAAATCACAATTGTTTTCCTTCTGTCCAGCAGTGAACCATTTACACTGTCAAATATCCATGTTTTTGTCCTCCTCATCTGCTCTGTTTACGCCCGTCCATCTTTTGCGCTTGTCTGTCTGTATTATTTCTTACTCTACCTCTGATCAGTCAGTTTTCATACACATCTGATTCCTTCTGTGCTGCTCCATACATCTTAGTTAGATATTATCCAGTCGAATAATGAAATGACGAAATTATTTAACAAACTGTCAATAAGACATAATTCTCAAATTCATTGTACGAGGGGCGTTCAGAAAGTAAGCTCCGATCGGTCGCGAAGTGGAAACGACTATGAAAATCCGATAAAGCTTTGCACAGATGTGTTGGGTAGTGTCTCTAGTATAACCCCAGTTAGCATCACGTCGCTCTTCTCATTTCTGAGCTCGCAGTGAGTGCGTAAAGATGTCTAGAAAATAGTGTCTGCCGCCAAGTACGAGGGCCTGGTGAGAAATTTCGCCTGAAGCTATGCAGCTAACATTACATAACTGTCGTGCTGTTTCTTCTTCAAGACAATTCTCAGCCGCATTCTGCAGGGGCAATGAAGATGCTCCTGCATCGTTTTCAAGTGGAAATGTGAGATTACCCACAATACAGTCCGCAATTGTCTCCCCCTGAGTTTCATCTCTGGTCACATGAACCGCTGTCTTTGAAGACAACATTTTGACACAGACAACGAGGTGTAGGCCAGCGTGGAGAATTGGCGGAAAGCACTGGCGGCTGCCTTCTATGATGAGGCTATTGAAAAGTTGATGCAACGCTATGACAAAAGTCTAAGTCAGAACTGCGACTACGTGGAGAAGTAGCTGAAAGGTGTAGCTAATTGTTACAAGTAAAACATTTCTGATGTTCACTGTGGTTTCAATTTGGCAATCAATGGAAGCTTACTTTCTGAACAGGCCTCGTATTAACGTTAAATATGTACATTTTGATTTTGACCCAATAACAGATTCTGATTAGAATTAAGAAATGGCCTGATGATCCAAATATGGCCAGGTGAAGTAAACGCGTGGATGAATAAATGACAATGGTAACTGAAGCGGATAAAACAACAAAGCAGTATAAGCAGACACATGCTTCGCTCACACCATCACAGGGAAAACGTGAACAAGTTTACAAAAGTTTCTTGGCTTCTTTGATAGTAAAATCACAATTTGTGGTGTGCGTACTGTAAGACCTTCAGTACACATACCATCAGATTATTTGACTTGTCGCTCTAACGAAGTAGGCGAGTGTCAGCAATATGTCTCGTTGTCTTATCGTGGCGTGTTTATCTTCTGCCGTTAGGTCAGACGATAGAAATGCCACTTGCATGCTTAGAGTAGCAGATTGACGGTGACCAACTTTAAACAGAACTTGATTAATTTTCACACACAGTTATTAAAATAATAACAAGCATAAAAATTACTTAACTTGGTTCTGGTTTACAATTGACAATCTGAAGTTCCTTTAGTATTGGTACGTTAATCTTATTCTCACATAACTCTCTGATACTTGACAAAAGTGTCTATCTTCATGGCTATGTTCAGGAATATGGTAATCTTATTAGGCGCAGATTGAAACTTGACTATGGACTGGTACAGACAAATGTAGAACTCGTACAGAATGGTACAGACTAATGCAGACTGGTACAGACTAGTGCAGACTGGTATAGATTGGTGCAGACTGGTACAGACTGGTGCAGACAAATGCAGACTGCCTAATTGGAGGTCTGTACACTCGTTATAATACCTCGCGCGTTCATGTATCACTGCGCGAGTGTGATCTGCGAGGAGAAAAGGTTCTACGTAAGCAGCAATCTCATTGGTTGCGTTACATACTAATACGCTGATCGGCGGAAGCAGAATTTGGTCCGTCTCTATGGCAGCGCCATCTCGTAGTGCGGAGACAGACGAGCGCTGCGCCTGCGGTGTTGTGCTTAGCGGGGCGCGCTCTAGTGGGGAAGTTGTGTACGCGCTGACTAGGCGGAACTATGTACACTACACAATTACAATGTCTTGACAGTATGGTGATTCCAGAGTCTGACAAGGTAATACTTAAAATGTTCATTCACAAATACACATAGGTGGAAATTTTTTTAAGTCCATATAAGCTGTCCTGAACAACACTAGCATATGAGCAGAGAAGTACATCCTGGATAAAGTCTGATTACACCGAGGGAAGAACGATAAAGGCCTAGAGTCCCTAGGAACGCTACGAGAGACGCTGGGGTGAGTAGCGCCGGCCCAGAGGCTAGAAGAAGCTCTTGAAGCCAGAATAACTGACTTGCATTGCTCTGACGCCGACCTTTATAGAGCGGCCGATGGCGAAATACTCGCGGTGCTGTTTTCTGGTCACGTATGTGGAGGACGTGAATACGTACCTTGGAAGTGGTGGCTTCTCTACTACCGCTGGTACCGCCGCCTGATGTCCGTCCGTTACTGCGGCAGGACGAGTCCGCGGCTCTGAAGAGTGAAGGGGCCTGTTAGGCTTCATGCGTGCCAGAGCTGCCCGAAGGGATGCCTATAGCTGTTCCGGAGGTCTGTGGTTTAGAAGAAACATTGCTGCAAACACTGGTCGACAAACGAGGTTTTTACTAGATAACTGTGAATCTAACACCACTGTGTATGAAATATTGACCTGGTTAGTAGAAATGAAACCGAAGTGTAAACTTTTCGGTTAAGTCCCCCATTTAATAAGGGCTCTAGTTGGAGTTATACCAGTGGTTTAGTTTTTGGCACATGCACTTAGGGTATCCGGCGCATTTTACTGCCTGTGCAATTTTGGCTCACGGGCAATAGCTACACCAGACATTATTATCTTACAAAAGACCACAAATACAGGAATTTCTTTCAGCATACAGTGCTGTGTACACTGTAGTTCACTTTGGGGGGAGATGAATTCGTTACCTGAGGTTATTGGTTCGAGTTTATGGGAGCGGATTTATAATAAAAAGAAATTTTAAGAAAACACATACTTATGAACTGTGCATGGCTGATGCATCTCATACTCGAGCCAATTATTACGCACCTTCTATCCACATACAGGATAGTCCTCAGTGCACACCCTATTTTTATAAACTATACAGTCCATCAATTAACATGAATATAAACAGAAATTTTTTATCATCTAAATTTATCTCTACTTTTTAAAATTTATCTAGTCACTCAGTCTGGCTTTTGAGCTGCGTGTTTTGCATTCTTTTTACCTTTATGATGATTTAAGGACTCTATACCGGGAGTTTGAAAATTAATATCTAGTTTTTATCACTGTAGTATTTGTTACATTCAACATACAATTATAAATAATACAGCAAACGAAAGAATTACTCAGTTTGTATGCCTGTGTGCATGTGCATGCACTGTTTCCTGCGTCTTCCGTTACCATGCGCTAGTAACAAATATGAAGATTAGTGAACAGAAAGCTTTTTATGTTTTACAGTTTGGAAGGACTTAATATGTTGTCACTCCCAGAGTTCATTCCTTATTAAGATTAAATTGTACGCAGTTCTGATTTTAGCGTATCACTTATCTCATTTCAACCACTCCTCATTATGTTCCTCTTTCTTTGTTTTTTCTGTTTTTCTCAATCCAAATTCCGTGTTCAGTAGACAGTTCATTCCACTCGTATACTCTGCAAGGGCACCGATAGGATAGTTTGTATAGGGTGGGGGGAGCTCAGGCCTGGGGATATGGAATATTTTTAATACGCCCTCCCTCGCCCCAAGGTATGGACGCTCTTGATGCCCTGTAACTCTTTCACGCTTTCAATGAGGATATCAATGTCATCAACGAATCTCATCTTCGATTTTAATTTGCTCTGAATTTTGATCCCCCTCTAGAACCTATATTTCACTTCCATGATTTCTTCTTCCATGTACAGATAGGTTAGTATGGGCTAAATACTGCATCCCTACCTTACATAGCTCTTAATTCAAGGATTTGGTTCCTATTGTTCCTTGTTGGTTATCCCACATACTGTAGAGGAGAGCGATGGACTTGGTACACTTTTCAGACTTTCGCCTGTAAATGAAGTTTAATATACCGCGTGGTTATAATTACAGTGCAGCTGCTTACGGAAGTCCAATGTGGGCTTTAGTAATCGTATGTGAGCGAAGCTTGATAGATATTCTAATGCGTTAATGGGGAGCCGATTTACAGTGGTAAAAAAAGTTCGAATTTGGACCGCCAGGTGCAAATCTGACGGTGTGCAGAGTCTCGTCGAAGTTTCAGGTGCTCACACTGAAGGAATTGCGAAAGGGGTGGTTAATAATAAAATCAACATCACAACTTTCTCACTTGTTTGACGTTTCCTGCCCACGTCCCGTTCCTAATTCATTACATATGGAAATACTTCTATATGTCTTTCTTGCATTCACAGCACCAAATGTGAACCTGATGTCCAAAATTTGAACTAACTTTCTGCAGCTTAAATCGCTGCCGCACCATAATTACAGTCCGCACTGAACCTCTCTGAGCAACTGCACATTAATTATAACTGCCTAGTATTCTTCGTTTAAATTACGGCATTGACTTTTTACGTGTTACCCTGTGTTCCAGAAATTACGGAAACTACTTCAGACAGTTAAAGTTTCTCCAAATGTGAAAACAAGTTCTGAGGTACAATATGGTCAGGTATCTAGAAACAAATATTCGATTGAAATTTAAAGCGTTGCCATCGAGAAAATCTTGTGAATACCTTTTTAACAGTCTAGTAGATTCTTTGTACTTGGCTTCGGAAGGGTTGAAATGAAGGAAATAAATTTCTGCTTGTCATCATCTTCCCCTACCATCAGGTTAGAAGGTCCTCACCTGATGGTCTGCTGCTCTCGGGACCGTGATGGCGTCGGTTTCTTCTTCTCGTGTTGCGAGAATTGTAGTTAGAGATAAACTGATCAATGAAGAGAATAAGGGGGGACTATAGACCAATAACAGACAGCTAAGAGAAAATCATATTTCCTTAAACACTTGGGAATGAGGGGAGTGTCGATACAAATAGATGGTATTGAAGCAGTTCACAATCGGATTACATAGTCGATCCGCGTGCTTGCTGTAGTAAAGGCACAAGTACGTAAAAAGACGTGAAATACGAAGTAAGATAACGGTAACTACTCCAGTCCCTAGAGAGATTTTCTAATGCAACTTGATATACACGAACTCCAGGACTCGAATCACAAACTCAGGTAGAGACCCTTGAGCAGATACACGTTGCGAGCACACGGACAAAGGCAGCACAATAATGATTATCGATTTAACACTGATGAAACCATAAAGCTCATTTCTCGCTGTGCAAACTGAATACTTACACCACAGACATGGCCGGCTTTCCTGTAGGCAGTCTACCGTGTGTGACGTCATACAAAGTAAGCATAATTGTGCATGGCTGCTTTGATGGCGTTGGATAAGAACACTTGAATCGCAAAATGGCGGTTACTACCGCACGATAGCGATAGCGTATCAAGTAGGGGTGAACCGCGTGAAGTGGTCTTGGTGGGAAAAGTGACCACTGGGGTCGATGGGGTGCTGCTGGTATGGTGCAGGAAATGTTTTAACTTGTCCTCCCTGGAGGTCTCAGTCATAGGGTGAAGTTGAACTTGTTTGCTGTATCACTTCTCAGAGTTAAAATAATTTTTGTGGATTTCACTTACCTTGACGTAAGGTAAATAGGCTGTTCTGTATTTAATGTGATGGGGGAATGTGAATTGTGTCTTTTTAATGAATTTATGTTGATAAAGTCATATCTTGACTCTATAATCGTTGTTTGGTTATAGAAATTGCTGTCATGCTATTAGAAGGTCTATAGCTTTTCTATAACGGTGCCAATGTGGGTTAAATTGCCGTCTCGGCGGCGGTTTCTGCGCACATTGTGCAGGGCGAAAACATTAAGGCAGCGTAATTACTTGCAGCAAGTCCTTATAAGAGTGATCTAGTACTGGAAAATGCAGAAACAGAAGTAAAAGAATCTAAAAAGAAGGAAAAACGGAAAGCAGCAGTCAAAGAGCGGAAAGGCAATAAAAAGGAAAGGACGAAGAACTGGATAGCCGACCCTAGAAGACAACCTTTGACGAAAATGAAGAAGACGGCAGGCGCGTGTACTGCGTAGGAAACTTTTCAAAGTCAATACCAGAAGAGCGATGGGATTAGCGCCAATTATGCTCTCTCTGGGCTGTCAAACTATGAACAGGAGGCACACAGTTTTGCTTTTATTTGAGAAATGTATAAATAATTTAATTCGAATCATGTTTTACGATAAAATATATTTCGTTCTTTGTTAAAACAATCTTTCATTCCGTAAATTTGTGTTTAAAACTAAGTGGCCCATTTTCCCCGCTACTTAGCTTAAAAAACAGCTTAAGAATCGAAATGAGGCCGAGAGGGAGTTCCTCAGCAGTTTTGTAACCTCGTGTCCTAGCACACAAGTATGCTTCCTCTGAGACCAAATTGACACTGCTGCCAAGATGAGCGGGGCAAAAACGGCGACGGTCGCACAGGCTTTCAGCTGAGGGACGGTTCGACCCGCCAACCTGCATGTTGGCGTTGCTGGAGGGGCGCTATGCACCTGGCCATCATAGAGGCTGGTGTCTCTCGGCGCAGCCTCCACCTCGACGTGGATTTTGAAAACACCTGCCACTGGAACTTGGACAGTTTGACGCCATTATAAGGAATTTATGAATTAACTTAGAACTAGATATGCTCGGGGTAGTGAAGCAACTTAAATCACTTAACAATAGCTAGTCTTCCGCTTCAGATTGTGTACCAGTTGCGTTCCATTCAGAATACGCTGATGCAATAGCTCCATACTTAACCCCAACGGAAGATCCGTACCAAAAGACGGGAAATATTCAAGAAAGGCAATAGGAGTAATCCACTAAATTACAGGCCCATATCATTGCTGCCAATATGCAGAAGGATTTTAAAACATATATTGTATTCCAGTAATAAGAATTACCTCCAAGAGAACGGTCTATTGACACAAAGTATTTAGGAAACATCGGTCTTGTGAAACACAACAAGCTCTTTACTCTCACTGTGTGTTGAGTGCTATTGACAAGGGGTTTCAAATTGATTACTTATTCCTAGATTTTCAGAACCCTTTTGACACCGTACCTCACAAGTGGCTTGTAATGGGATTGCGTGCTTATCGAATATCGTCTCAGTTATGTTACTGGATTCGTGATTTCCTGTCAGAGACGTCACATACCGTAGTAACTGACGAAACGCCATCGAGTAAAACACAAGTGATTACTGGCGTTTCCCAAGTTAGTATTATAGGCCCTCTGCTGTTCCTTATCTACTGTATGTAAACGATTTAGGAGACAATCTGAAAAGCTGCGTTAGGTTGTTAGCAGATGATGCTATCGTTTATCGATTAGTAAAGTCATCAGTAGATCAAACCAATTGCAAAACGATTTAGAAAAGACATTTGTATGGTGCAAAAATTGGCAATTGACAATAAATAGCCGGCGGCGGTGGCCGAGTGGTTCTATGCGCTTCAGTCCGGAACCGTGCGACTGCTACGATCACTGGTTCGAATCCTGCCTCGGGCAAGGATGTGTGTGATGTTCCTAGGTTAGTTAGGTTTGAGTAGTTCTAAGTTCTAGGGGACTGAAGACCTCAGACGTTAAGTCCCATAGTGCTGAGAGCCATTTGAACCATTTGACAATAAATAATAAAACATGTGAGGTCATCCAGATGAACGTTAAAAGGAATCCATTAAACTTCGCTTACTCGACAAATCAATCAAATCTAAAGGTTGGAAATTCAAATATGTACCTGTGAATAACATTGTAAAGTACTTAAGTTGAAAGCTGTGTGGGCGGTGAATCAAAGGCTACAATTTATTGGCACAGCACTTAGAAGATGCAACAGATCTACTGAAGAGACTGCCTGCACAACGCTTGTCTGTCCTCTATTGTAGTACTGCCGTGCCGTGTGGGATACTTACCAGGTAGGACTAAGGGGTACAGGGAGAAAGTTCAAAGAAGATCAGCACGTTTTGTATTATCACGAAACAGGGGGCAGAGTGTCAAAGACAGGATTTGGGGTGGACATCGCTAAAACAAAGGCGTTTCTGTTTGCGGTAGGATCTTCTAACGAAATTTCAATCACGAACTTTGTTGACGCCAGCCTATACCATCATAATAAGATAAGGGAAATGAGAGCTCGCGCAAAAAAGATACAGATATTCGTGTCTTACGCGCGCTGTTCCAAGGTGGAATAATAGATAATTTTTGTGAACGTGGTTCGATGAACCCTCTGCTAAGGACTTAAATGTAATTTGCAGAGTCTCCATGTAGATGTGGAAGTAGATGGACTGAAAGGTTAACCCAGAACGTCGTGCGGCCTCATCATTTGATAGTTCTCTTCTCAGCAACGGCTACAAGAAAGTTAGTTTTAATACATAAATACGCGAATTAAATTTACCGTCTTGTTAGTAAAGTAGTGTATAGACCTGTACCTAATACCATTATACTCGTTATTGTGTAAGCAATCCGAATAAGTGATTGGAAAAGCAGTTGTAATTTTTCTTTACTTTCTTTCATTGTAAAGTGAATCGATAGGATGGCTCTAATCATCGACATGTGCTCTAAACGTCTCTGGAGAGTGTGTTAAAGTATCTGTTATATTATTACACTACTTAATAAGTAACTGAAATCAAATTACGCTTATGAAAAATCAGTTACAAGTTATACCCTTTTTCAAACGGGAGAAATGGGGAACTAACACAAATTTACATTTTCAGTAAATCTAAAATTGTTAAGAAAGTAAAGAAAGTCGGTTCATTAGCAAGTATCACAAGTTGCAAGGTAACAAAACTTATTCTGTTTCAAGATAGAAGACTGTGACGACTAACGAAATGTGGCTTAACTATCAACATTTTATATACTTAACTCTAAAAATGTGCTGCACTTTAGTCACCATAAAATTTTGTACCTGAATAATTACCGATATATTCAATTAGCTTTAATATGTTACACAGAACTTAAATGTGTAGAACGCGAAATATTTACAGATGCTGCTCGAAACAAACATAGGAAATGTAATTTCGTATTTACCGGCTGATACCGGGCATGCGACTTACAAATAAAAGGTCCCTCCTGTACGGAAATGCCATTAAAGGGATGTTCGAGTGCAGGTATGACACACGGACGACATCATTTCGAAGTTAGCGTCCAGCGGTGAATCGTGCTCAAATAGCCGAATGGTCGCCTTCCTCATTCGGGTGGGGCCGCAAACAATAGAACCACGCACACTACTTCTCCCAGATAGGACATATTATCCCCGAACGAAGACAAACGCAGTGACTTGGATTCGAGGTTTGACTGTGCGTTATCTTTTCCGAGACGGCAGTAAGAATGTGCTTGACTTTTGGGCCTTACTACAGGAACATCACTCACAGCTTATGAGACATCCGAGATATCGAACATATTACGCAAATTTTTTAGGGAGTGCCTTGCTTGATCCGCCACCCAGTTGGGGTGTCCCGGGTAGGAGAATGTAATTATTGTTTATAAGTATCAGAACAAGAACGGACCAGGCCAGTGGAGAGGATCCACAAACACACGTGAAGACGAACCCGACACCAACGCGAGGTGTGACGGGATTAGGGAGGTACGCGCCTAAAAGAGGAACGTAGAACGTTATTGTTTTGTACTGACAGAAGCAGGATATTTTATTTTCTTTTTTTCACTATTATGTAAAACAAAAGTCCACTTATTTACGTTTCCCAGAAGAATTTTATTTTATAAAGTCATTGTCTTATATATTCAAAAACATGCTAGAAGCAGTTTATGTTTGTTACTGTTACACCGAAAAAAAAAAAAAAGTTTGTAGAGCACTTGCCCGCGAAAGGCAAAGGTCCCGAGTTCGAGTCTCGGTATAAAAAAAAAAATAAAGCGGTTAAGGCAACCACTAGCGTAAAGCTGAAAGCTGCAGATCCGGCTTCTATTCCTGGTACGGCAAAGATTTTAATTGCCGTCATTCCATTAAACAGCTGGATGTGGTTCGTATCTGCATTTGCAGATAATTTGATGAGCGCAGGAAATGGTGGAAACTGCTTGTGGTGGTCTCGAGTGGGTATTCACTCTTGTGATTCTAAACTCAGTCACTATGCTGAGGTACTGACCAAAAAATGTGATGTTTCCAGGTACACCACATTATTATAAAAGAAACTATCAGCCTCGATTGCGGTAATGAAATCAACCTTTACCTAGGTTTCAGCCCAAATAACTGAGCCTTCTTCAGAAGATAAACCTGATTCTATAATATGTCTACGAGAACATGGTCTAGAAATAAAACTAAAACAGACTAGACCATGCCCTCGTAGACATATTATAGAATCAGGCTTATCTTCTGTAGAGCGCTTAGTTACTTGGGCTGAAACCTAGGTAAATGTTGATTTCATTACCGCAATCGAGGCTGAAAGTTTCTTATATATTAGATTCTCATTATTGCTGACTGGGCTGCAATGTTGAAAGTACTAACACTACATTATTCCCCAGGTACAACACACTCCCCTGTATTATCCCTCTTACCGTGTAGCTTTTATCTGTTTTTCCGAGAACTTCTGACTTATTTCACGAATTTACGTTATGGAAAGCTTTATCCAAGTAGGCAAATCCTGAATGAGAATTCTCATTCTGGAAACATCCCCCAGGCTGTGGCTAAGCCATGTCTCCGCAAAATCCTTTCTTTCAGGAGCGCTAGTTCTGCAAGGTTCGCAGGAGAGCTTCTGTAAAGTTTGGAAGGTAGGAGACGAGGTACTGGCAGAAGTAAAGCTGTGAGTGCCGGCCCTGAGTCGTGCTTCGGTAGCTCAGTTGGTAGAGCACTTGCCCGCGAAGGGCAAAGGTCCCGAGTTCGAGTCTCGGGCGGGCACACAGTTTTAATCTGCCAGGAAGTTTCATATCAGCGCACACTCCGCTGCAGAGTGAAAATCTCATTTTGGATACATCTCCCAGGCTGTGGCTCAGCCATGTCCCCGCTATATCCTTTCTTTCAGGAGTGCTAGTTCTGCAAGTTTCGGAGGAGAGCTTCTGTAAAGTTTGGAAGGTAGGAGACGAGGTACTGGCTGAAGTAAAGCTGTGAGTGCCGGTCGTGAGTCGTGCTTCGGTAGCTCAGTTGGTAGAGCACTTGCCCGCGAAAGGCAAAGGTCCCGAGTTTGAGTCTCGGTCGGGCACACAGTTTTAATCTGCCAGGAAGTTTCATATTAGGCAAATCCTATTAAGGGGCATCGATTTTTCTAAAGTCATTTATCTAGTGCAGCGTTGTAACTGCCTCTCTGGTGCTTTTACCTTTGCCGTAGCCAAGGTGATCGCCGTGTAAGAGATTCTCCGTTTCAGACATAAATAGTCGTAAAGATAGAGAGACATTTAACAGTGTGTCGGTGTTAAAGCTATCGCCAGATCTGTAGTGCTGGAGCTGCGCTGTGTCCTTTGGTTACGAGCCGGTGCCCTGCGCCGGGTTCGAAGCGGCGTCCCCTGCCCTGGCGTGTGGCTGCGGGCGCCCTGAGCCGCAGAACAAGGCACGCACTGTTTGCCGCCCAGCCTCTGTCTGCCTATTGCGGGCGGCGGCTCCCACATCCGCGGCGCCCGCCCGCCCTTATTACTTCCACCATCGCATTGTCCGATCAGAGGCGGAATAATCCACACACCGTCCCTCGCGGACGGGCCTTGACTGCGGCTTTGTGTCGCTCAATGGTCGCTGGCTTCTTGTCCGCGTACGTACAGTATGTCCTCACCGCGTCTGACAACCATATCCCATATACGGGTACATTATAGATGTCGAAGTTTCTGTCTGAGTATGTTTGTTAATCCTTTATCTGGAAACAGGTGGACGGATTTGGAAGAAATTCGGAATGGAATTAACTTGTACGCTGAAATAACTCATACGATACGTTCAAAAGCGTGCAGTACCAGATATTTGTTGATTTAAAGAATATAACGCGATGTATGGAACAGTAACTACTGTTAGAAAAGGCTGTTTACTCTTCGACTTTTTAACTGCAGCTCATTTTTGAAACTTCATTTATTGTGTACGAGGTTATTCCCAAAAATAAGGTCTCCTATTTTTTTTATAAGTATATAGACCTGTTTATTTCTACAATGGTTTACATCAGTTTACAGCTTGAACATTTAACTATTTGTCGGCATAATCAACATTTCTGTCGATGCATTTTTGTAGACGCTGTGGCACTTTATGTATGCCCGTGTCGTACCAGCTGGCCGCCATGCTGTTCAGAAGGTTATGAACCTCATTTTTCACCTCGTCGTCGGAGCTGAATCGCTTTCCGGCCAAATGTTCTTTTAACTTACGGAACAGGCGATAGTCACTGGGCGCCAAGCCAGGGCTATAGGGTGGGTGGGTGATTATGTTCCACTGAAACTGTTGCAGGAGAGCAACGGTTTGCCGAGCGATGTGTGGGCGATCGTTGCCGTGGCGAATGTGTACGCCTTTGCTCAACAGTCCACTTCTCCGGTTCTGAATTGCCCGTTTGAGTTTTTTCAGCGTCTCACAGTATCTGTCAGCGTTAATTGTGGTCCCAGTGCTCAACCTTCAACACTGTCTCTTCAGAAATTGACGGTCTCCTCCTTTGCTCGTTGTGAATTTCGGTCCGACCAGCTGCAAACACTCTACACCACTTACATTTTTGACCTCCATGCACGACTCACTACACATTTCCTTCAATTGGCGATGTATATCAATCCGCGCAATGCACTTTGCGTTAAAAAAACCAATAACTGCCCAATTTGCACTTGGTGGTAACATCCCACGTGAGCTCCATTCTCAACGGCTGCCAAGCCAAGACTGAGCGCCTCAGCACTGCGTGCGCATGTTTGACCACAGCGAGTGAAGCACTCTTCATAACAGTGTTAACAACTGCCACACAAACAGAGTTCTGTACTTATAAAAAAAATAGCTTACTTTTCGGATTACCCTCGTAATATGTCCAACACAATACGATTCGACATAATGAGTACAATGCTTGTACAATCCTCAAAAGTTTTTAATTCATACTTCCCTATAAGACCATTGCATTTTACCGAGCGAGGTGGCGCAGTGGTTAGCACACTGGCCTCACATTCGGGAGGACGACGGTTCAATCCCGTCTCCAGCCATCCTGATTTAGGTTTTCCGTGATTTCCCTAAATCGTTTCAGGCAAATGCCGATTTCCTTCATAATCCTTCCCTAACCCGAGCTTGCGCTCCGTCTCTAATGATCTCGTTGTCGACGGGCCGTCAAACACTACCCACCACCACCACCATTGCATTTTAGTCGCAGAGCGTCAGACATATTTTCTGAGACGCTTGAAGACTCAAAAAACCATGTCATTTAAATGCTTTAAAACGGGGAGACGTCAATCCTTAGTGAGGTTCCTTTTGATTGTGAGATATACGTTCTAAGGCAATTATCACGTTTTCCGTGCCCGCAAATGGCAAGCACGTGAAATTATTTACTCCTTTTCCTGTCACATATTGTAATTCGCTCTTTCTTATGTAAACGATTGAGCTGTGAGTGACAAGAATTCCATCAGCTCTTCTCACTGTCTCAAAATTATTTTGTTCGATGCCACTTGGTTTGCTGGCTCACTAATTATTTAACTGCTCGTAACACCGCGGGGTTAGCTAGGACTATATATATTTAGTCTGGTATTTTATCCTAGACAGGAGTCGAGCTCCGCGGCTTGTGAGGCAATTATTTACATTTAATTTTTTTTTCTTTATGCCATCTACGCTGCGTGGCACATGTACAGTGTGTTCCAGGAAGAAGTGTCAATATCCAGGGATATGACAGGAACGCACATTTGAATCAGAGCTTTTGAAATAGACGTAAGCGCTATCCCCGAATGGCTCCCGAGATAAAATGCATTCAACGTACATTTGTAAAAATTGAGGATCTGTCAGGTGACGATTATTTTGGCTTCAGGAATGGGAAAGGCATCAAAGAGGCAGTTGTGACGTTATGGCTCATAATGGAAGCAAGACTAAAGAAACACCAATTATTTACATTTACCTGGAAAAGGCGATCGATAGTGTCAAGTCGTGCTAGATGTCCGAAACCCTGAAGAAAGTTTGTGTAAGCTATAAGGAAAGACGGATAATATATAATAGGTACAAGAATCAAGAGAGAATAATAACAATGGAAGACCAAGAACGAAGAATGAAATGGATCTATAACGGGGATGTAGACTTTCGTACCTGCTGTTCAGCCTATTCATCGAAGAAGCAATGACGGAAATGAAAGAAAGGTTCAAGAGCGGGATTAAAATTCAAGATGAAAGCATTGATCAACGATAATTATTTAAGGCTGAATGAGAAGTACACTGTTCTTATTAATAGAATCTTCTGTTGGTTCTTGGTAGAACAACATTATAATAAATGAAAAGCACCAGTTTGCTTTTATTCTAATATTGTAGAACATACGCAAACTGTTGCTTTTTCTGCTGATTTTTGTTTATTTCAAACTACTTTTCGGCTTATTGTGCCATGTTCAAGAAACCACTGATAAGCATCTGAAAGGGAAACTAGTTCATAGGCAACTAAACATCATAAGCAAAGATACAATCACTTGCACAGGGTGGTGTGCAACGAAGTTATTTCTTAATTGTGAAATTCGACTTTATACCATGACAATGTTAAGCACAGAAAATAATTAAACTACGCTATGTTATTTGTTAAATGGGTACAAAGCAAAACTTTGTGAGCGCTTCACATTGGCTAAGAAACTATTATATTAAGCAATTTTTAATTTATACTGTGCAACTAACATATTTTACATTGCAAATATGATTTTTGTGCAATGGGCAATACTTAAAAAAGTGTTAAAATATTTTGATATTATACATTTCATTATACATTTTAATTATTGAGTACAATACTCTATATTGCACAAATTTTAGTTCAGAGTTAAATAAAATCGTGTATGTTTGCATAACATAAATATAGGGTGTGCAGTTTAAGAGTTACTCAGCCAATGTCAAGACCTTACAAAATTTAGCACTGTAGCTATATAACTTGTAACACTGCGTGGTTTAATTATTTACTATGCTTAACACTGTCCGTGGTATAAAGTGTAACTTCAACCTTAAGACACAAGTTTGATGCACACCACTCTGCGGAAGTCATTGTATCTTTGCTTATAATGTTTTCTTACCTAAGAACGAGTGTTCCTTTCGGATGCTAACCAGTTGTTTACTGAAGGTGGCCTAATAAGCAGAAAACTAGATTGGAATAAACAAAAGTCAGTGTAACAGAAACACTACACTTGTTATTCAACCTAAAATATGTACTTGTCCTACCAAAAAGTAACGGAAAATAACGTGAAAGAAACAACGTATAAATGATAAACTCTGCCGATAAGATTGCTATCCTCAGTGAATGTGAACAAGAATTACTGGATGCTTCGAATGAATAGTCTAATGAGTAAAGACTATCGAATAGACTGAAGACAGAGTAAAGTACTGAAAAATAACTGGAATGAAAACAGATAGAAACTCAACATCAGAAATTACCAAGTAGATGAAGTTGACGAATGCTGTTGCCTAGGCAGTGAAGTAACCCACGACGGACGGTGCAAGGAGGACGTAAAGAGCACAGTTCCAGTCGCAAAAACGACATTTCTGGAAAGAGAAGGCTACTAGTATCTGACATGGGCCTAAATCTGATGGAGAAATTTCTAAGAATATACGTTTAGAGCACAGAATTTTATGGTAGTGAAACGTGTACCACGGGAAAGCTGGAACTGAAGAGAATCGAAGCGTTTGACATGTGGTGCTACAGAAGAATCTTGAAAATTAGATGGACTGTTAAGTTAAGGAATGAGAAGATCTTCCACAGAATCGGCAAAGAAAAGAATATAAGGAAAACACTAACAAGAAGAAGGGACAGGATGATAGGAGATTTGTTAAGACATCAGGGAATACCTTTCATGGTACAAAATGGAAACGTAGAGCGTAAAACTGCATAGGAAGACAGAGATTGGAATACGTGTAGCAAATAATTGAGGACATAGGCTGCAAGTGCTACTCTGAGATGAAAGGGTTGTCACAGGAGAGGAAGTCGTAATTGGCCGTCTCAGACCAGTCAAAATGCTGGACACTCAAATTAAAAAAAAAAAAGGTCATTTTATAAGAGCGGATGACGGCGCAGAATTATTTGCATCTTTTGGAAAATTCATTTGGTGGACGACCACATTATACCAGACGGAATATCTCAACCTCACTTACCCTTATCACTGACCTGTTCGTGATGGTACAATTAACGCAATCAAGATTGCTAGACCTTGCGCTATTAGGTTTTTGTTTAGGCGGTTAGATGAAGCCTGAGGTATACAAACGAAAGCTATTACGCCAGATGAACTGCCTAGTCGACACATGGACGCTTCTTTCTTAATTAGGGTGTGTGCGTAGGCACTCAGTCACGTAACAAAACGTGTTTTCCCAAGAGAGCACAATTGCATAGAAGTTGATGGTGGAATATAAGAACGTTTATTGTAAACTGTACGACAGCTGTAATGTGATGAGTACAATATCCTTAGAGGTGAATGCGTTGAAAATATGTGTTTTGCAATTGATAGTTTGTAAAATTCATGTTATAATTTTTATTAACATTTCCGCACGTGTACATGCGTAACCCAGACAATGTATTGAATAATATGGAATATAGATTACAATGTACGTTAAATGCGAACTATCCTGGAAACCAGTCGGAATAGGACATATGTCCCCACGTCTATAAGAAGTATTTTGCTTCTTATGACCGTTTCCTGTCATATGACTCAGTACTAACTATTGAATATGGGACACCCTGTATAAGTTAAGTGTTTCCCACGTGTATTTTCTCTTGTATTGGTAGAATACACGTTATAACATTCCTGCTACGTAAGCTGTTCTTCATTCCCCGGTGCAGAATTAATTTTAAACATAACTGAGAAAATTATTAATTTTAAATTATTGCCGAGTCATGGGAGTCGGGTAGGAAATGGAGAAATTTCCTTTTCATTAAGAATTTGTGGAAAAATTTGTTGCACGTCGTCGACTAAGAAGTTCCGACCCGCCACTCAGCTTACAGATCTCGGGAATGCAGTACAAGGAAGAGTGAATGAATATGTGCAGAGCAGTGAGTCAAACAGTTCGCAGAGTACAACCCGCCGTTGCCTAACCGGAAACTAGAAGAATAATAAACGTATCCGTCCGTCGCGGTTCTGTGTCCATTCTGGACTGATGTACTTACGGTTGCGTCAAGCTACAACTGCTCCATTTAGTATTAATTGACTTCTCTTTATTAAAGGCAGTTAGAAATCAGTTCCTACGAGGCACATTGCTTGTATTGTTCTCTGCAAAGCATATACAGATTTATAATTTACCACTTATTTTTCTGAGATGATGTGTGTAACAGTGTGACTACATATTTTCCACCAGTTTACATATTGTGCAGTTCAATTTTTCAATTAATTGGTGCGTAAAGCTAGCGTAATCATTTGTGATTAGTTTAATCAGTGTTCTTTGGAGCTGAACCGGGCCAGAAGAGGGGACATATTATCCATGTAGTCAGATGCGCGATCTAGGGCCGCAGTCATGAGTTTCGTGCTTCTGGATTAATATATCCTGGTGATTTTTATGATAGGCTCACCCGAGTCGAACTACATAAAAATATCAATCATGAAACATTATATCGTTGTAAACCTTACTCTAACATTTTAGAAAAGTGAGCCGCCACACTCTAGAAAATCAGAGAAGCGGACAACTAAAGGCATGTGGAAGGTCGGAAACAAAAGAAGGTTGACGTGAGAACTTTTTGGCATTGCACGTACGAAAGTAAGTATTTGAACGGCTCAAGAGCTAACAGTGTTAAAGGAGTAAGAAGGTGAAGTAAAGACGGGCAATTATGGAAGGTATAGCACTGCTGACTATTAACAACATCAATACTATCCCTATAATGTTACACCTGTGAAAGGATTCTTACAGTGTAAGAAGTTAACGAATGTCCTGTCACGAGGACCCACGTATAACACTATAGATCAACAGAACAATTATTTCTGCTAATGGAAAAGCCACGTACAACACTATTATAAGGGGAACTGTGCATATAGTATAATGATACCCCTTTTGCAGGATTTGACCGTGATGTTTGACTAATGGGTATGGAAATCAGACTATTAGTTCCTTTTCCTAATAATTTTCTATCTATTAAAACGAAACGCAGTAAAAATGGAATAATGCTGAATCTAGGACCTTTCTGTTCCCGTTCATTGAGTGGTCTAACGGATTTACGGTCACCAGCCTATATAGGGAAAGAAATGGTTAAGTTTCAGAAAAGCTGAATAAGTAAATTTGGCCTACTTTCCTCCCGTTCCCTAATATAACTTCACAAATATATATAAATCTTAGGATACGGTTCTGATAAAGACACAAGTATCTTTTAGCTACTACATCCACACAGACGGCAACATAGTTTTGATCTAAAAGACTACGAAATTTTAATCATTACCATGTGCCAAAAAGAATTTGGCCAGGGTGCACTTCTATGTATGCATTTCGTTGCGTTTTGTATAACCAACGAATTACTTAAATATTCTAATAGCATAATACACACATTTCAATTTATTAAGATACTTTGTTTATATATTTTCTTAACAAATGATCTGTCAAAAGCCGAAGGTAGGGTGGGTGTGATCACACTTTAGTGCCATTTAGAATTGATAAGCAACCATACTTAAGATCTATTGAGCCACATAAGCAAGATACTTTTTATAACTCTTTGTGATTTACTGAATTTCATTTATAACTGAAAGAATTTTATCTGTACTTTACTCAAAACATATTTATTCACTTTCGCTTCAAAAGTTATTTCACAATAATTATTTTCAGATATTTATTCAAAGATGGAAATTAGAGTTTGTAGATACTCGGTAAAGCACTTCAGATTTTTGTAACAGATTTACTTGGAATAATCAAACATCGGGGAAGGACACTATACAGGTGAATTATTAGAAATAAATAAAAAGGCGAAACAGTTTCATGTTTAACATGGAAATTAATCAAAATATGTTCATTTTTAATTAATGGTTCACCCTTCTACAATTATGACTACAATGTTTGTAGCCTGCTGGCTGTACGAGTTGGTTGTCGCTTACTGTAATGGCAGCTACACTGCCCATGGTACGGCGAACAAGTTTCTTGAAGTATGGGCTAATTATTTCTTCCTAACGACGCTTTAATGTCCATTAAGTAGCCCACCATCTTGCATCAAAGCCGTAATAATTCAGCAATCTTCATCCGACGCTATTGTGCAACAATTTTCCGGCAAGGCTTCCCCCGCTCCGTCAGTGTGTTGCCTCTCTCACTGCTGCCTAAAGACTGTGTTCTCTCGTTCCCGCTCGCTCGACAGGTAGAGCGCCAAAATCCCAAGCCACCTTATACGCTTCCCACAGTAACGTCCTTACAGTGCTAAAGCACTCTATCATTTAAATAACACATATCCTACACATTGACCCTAAGCGTGCACCATTTTATGCAAATGGCAGCTTGAACAAATATATAAAATTAGACACACGATCATTTTCATTTAATTAATCCATGAGATGTATTATTTAGTAAATTATACATTTAGTATATTTCCTTACATAAATTACAAATATATATAAGCAAAGCACTCTAACACATATACCGCATTTTTCAAATAGTCTTTGCATATCACAGTTGTATTACGACAAATTTTAAATGCAAAAATAATTTTTTTATAAATTTAGGTGAGCAATAAACGACGGATGAATATGACATAACTAAATTACGGTGAGGAATGGTTAAATGCTAAATAATATTTGAAGGCATCACTCTGTTTTATATGGCTTTTCTATTTAATAAAGTATCGTGTTTCTATACTTAAATAAAAGGCGTTGCCGTCAAATGTGACTGAAAATCTACGATACTAAATTGAAAATATTAATCCTAGCTGGAAATTACTTCACATACCGCTCCTAATTCATTGTACTTTACACGAAAGCTAATTTTATATTGTTTATTTCAAACGATAACCAGTAGATGACCAAACATTCTTTGTCTGAATGTGATAAAAGTGTTCAATCGCCAACAGGTTGTTTGATTCAAGCCAGTTTGAATCCGTAAAACTTCAATAATCAATCTGATGCACCTTCACGTAAAATCCAATAGGGCCACAACCATATTAGTAAAATCATCGACGGTAGCTGATACTGCAATCCCTGCCGTCAGCATACGTCATCAGAAAGGAGAGGCCTCGTTACATATAGAAGAAGAATAGGGGTTGTAATGTGAAATATTAAGATTTCTCGCCTTGTAAGTGCTTTAATAAGCTGCTTGGAAACTACGTTTAGCAACTGTAGTTGGCAACCATTGTCAGTGAATGATGCTGTTTTAACGAATTCAGCAGGACGAATAACTAGTGGAGATTGATGGTTTCCAGTTTCGCTCATTTTACAATACATAAGTTACCTGATCATAAGGTTGTAAAGTGGCTTGTTTGTCTATTTAAAATTAAAGTTTCGATTTTATTTGCAATTATTTGTTCCAGATAGCTATGTCACTGAGGGAGTATAGGTCACGATTGCTCGAACAGAAGCTGATCGAGAAATCTGACGAGCAATACCAGAGCAAAAATAACGTCAGACTTCTTGGGATTCCTGAGAACAAGAGAGAGGATACTGTCGAATTGGTTATCAATTTTCCCTGGAAAAGTAGGTGACACTGAATCGCATAGACGCTAGCAGCTTCAGAACTCAGACCCACAACAGTGAAATTTGTGTCGCACAGGAAACGATCTGAAATCTTCAGTTCCCGTCAGAGAAAAAAGTTTTTTGTCCAGTTCACCCACTTTCTGTAACTCCTTTTCAGTAGTAGGAACCCGACTATGGAACAAACTTCCACAGTGTATTAGAGAACTGAATAACAGCTCCGACTTCTAAAGACAATTAATAAAATATCACCTGAAGCGGAAATATGGATTACAGCTGTCCCTGTACGCACTCGTTATCATTCTCATCCTTCTCTCCATCCATATCATCCTCATTTCCCAATGTTCTTAGCTGATACAAGCTCCTTACATTTTCTTTCCCCAGAAGTCGGTATATCGGAGAACATCTATTTTGTATACCTGTAAGTTCTTCTTTATCTGTCGCTGTAGACGTCGTCGACGTTGTCGTTTTCAATACTAACATCACTACTAGTGGCACCAGCTCCTCAAGTCATTTTAAAACTATTTGTCATATTAACATTGTTATTTCTTAAGTAACTATGATGTAAAGAAAGGTAATGTTTGTGTGAAACCCTGCTCGGATGTAAGAGAGCACTGACTGCCCTAATCAGATAAGGTTAAATAAATAAAAAATAAAGAAACTTGCATACTAGTATTCGATGTTTGCATTATACTTTTATAACCCGTTGTAGTTACAGGTATTGCTTCAGAAATGGCTTCAAGAACTAGAAAGCAGCCGGTTGAATCTTATATGCAAACACCAACTGAAAATGTTAAAGAAAAGAAGATACCTTCTTTAAGGCGGCAAAACATTCCAAGTCCTCAGGACTACTGTGTTTAGGCTAGTAAAATCAGTTTTCCAACTGATTTAGCCACAGAGGCCTAACTTGGGTAAAAATACCGTTCTTTCGACCGTACAAGAACAACAGATGATTGAATACAGCCGGCCGAAGTGGCCGTGCGGTTAAAGGCGCTGCAGTCTGGAACCGCAAGACCGCTACGGTCGCAGGTTCGAATCCTGCCTCGGGCATGGATGTTTGTGATGTCCTTAGGTTAGTTAGGTTTAACTAGTTCTAAGTTCTAGGGGACTAATGACCTCAGCAGTTGAGTCCCATAGTGCTCAGAGCCATTTGAACAATTTTTTTGATTGAATACAAGATGACAGTGGAGAGTAAATGTTTGTACTTACCCAAAGGGATCTCCAACAGATTTGCGTTTCAATTTGCCGGAGCTAATAATACTAAGAATTAATTTCTTGTGAACCGTCTTTAAGAATATTGTTAAGCCTCTTCTTGAAGCGGCGCTAGAGAGGTATTTCGATACGAAAAAACCCACAGGACCCTTATTCGTTGGGACTTTACGGTATTCAAGGGAAAATGTGGCGATGTTATTCTCTCTCTGCTTTCACAAGATATGGAGAAAAACAGCTATCCACTCGACAGAATACACAAGGCCAATGAAACTGTTCTAAGCAATGTACAGAACAAATTTTCCCGCGTCATAGCTGGAAAGGGAATGCGAAAAGTAGCAGCCGCCTCATCCGCAGATTCTGGGTCACTTGCACCCGTTGTCATCTGCATGAGTGCTGCAGGAAATTAGTCCCACCCATGATGATATTCCCTCAGCAGTCAGATAATAAGAGGTGCTCCATCTCGCTTCAGTCCCGCATGGAAGTCCTCTTGATGGATTCAAAACCAGCTGATTGTTTTCAACATTTCCTGGGAAAGATGAAGCCAACAGTAGAATTGCTGGTGCTTCTTTTTCCGGATCGACCGTATAAACGAGCTCCTCTCCAGAACGTGAAGGCCCAAAGGATATCGACCGGCCTCCGTGTGATCCTCTGCCTGGTGGTGTCATGTGGATGTGGTATGGAAGGGCATCTAGTCAGTACACCGCTCTCCCCGCCGTTTTGCAGATTCTCCAGATCTCGGTCAAGTAGCTCCTGAATTGTCACCATGAGGCTAGTGCAGCACGTAGCAGTGTCTATCGTAATAACCAAATGTGCCCATGGAATTGATGAAGCTTTATCTACTGAATGTAATGACGAATTGTCATTTGGAATGATGTATGTGTTGCTGTCGTCTTCGTCCTCTTACGCAAAACAGTTTTCAGGACGGACACCTTTGACCTCGAACTCGAATGCTCAGAACCGCACGAAACCACCCTTAGAATGACATTCGACCATAAAAGTAGCAGCTGAAAGTGCTTATATTAGTCCTCATAATGCAAATGTGGGATTTTGATGAAGTGGTTAAAACAAACTTCAAGACAACAAAATGCACTCCAAACTAAAGCTACGTTTTTGCATTCAATATCACTTTCACATTCAAACTGTCTAATATCAAAAGCCACACTAATTGCATTATAAAATAATGATTGAGTGTGTCATTGTCATAACCTGCCTTTCGCAAAGTATACTGCAACACTGATGCGTACTTTGGAGCAGAAAACTGATTGTAAGTCACACAGTGAAGTTAGATGATGAAATAACATTCATGTAACTTCACTTGTGGTTTGTCACATTGTAGTCTAAGAAAATCTGCAGTCTGTCTGATACAGAGTTTATATTGCCGACAGAAGTAGACATCAAGGGTTGGCAATATTTAGTCGTTTTCGGTAGCAATATCTTCAGAATAACTTCTTTGCCTCAAAAATATGTATCTCGAAGGGTACCATCTCTATGACCTGACCAGGAATCACACAGCGATAGACTCTTTCCACTTCTTACATGTTTCACAAGTACGGAAATTAGGACACGTTTCATGTGTTCTTTAATAATTTTTCCACTTCTCCTTGCCTCCACATGAATGTTTTGTGGGCAGATTTCTTCAAGTTTCTTTGGAATAATGGGCAAAAGTGCCTAGTGCCTCTTGAAAATAGAACTGCAACTTGTTTGCTAATGTCCCTGTCATTGATGAAGCCACATCACTTGTGTAGCTGTGGTAAGCTATGTACACATCACAATACGATAGCTGCAGCTCTCTCTCCTCTGTGAGACAGTGTAAATAATGAAGATATTGAAGATATTTCATATCGTAATAGACTCTGGTCACTGTTCCAAACATTTCCTTTCTCCACATCCTGTTCTGTCATAAACATGTCCATTTTCTCCATAAACTACTTTGCCTTCTGACATGTACTATTATCGTTTTCTATGCCCTTACATGTGACAAATAATACGCAAATAAAAATAATACGCATGTCTGAAATGCTATATTCAGCTTTAAGATTGTAGGTAAAAGAATATCAGAGCTTTAAAATTGTCCAGACACTCCTATTGCCCACATTTGCAGGTGCCAATAGTGAATTATATATCCATGCGACCTTGCTCCATCAAATTGCGACATTACGTGTTCTTTTATAGTTTGTAATTGCCACAGTCTGAAACGAGCTCCTGTTCGCCATTAGTTAGACAGGTCACTTAGAATTAAGATGCAATTTCACTTACTTTTAATGTAGTTATAGCGACTCTATAGTTTGCTATTGAAATTGATGCCAAGATATTAATAGTCTTCATAAATGTTGTCTAGTATGCTGTCATCAATATATTCTTCTACACTTAGCCTTGACTGGGTGAAAATAGTGCTACCCACTTTGCTTGGACTGTTCCTGTTGCTCTGGAGATGAACGTCGTGTACTGCTTGAGCGGCCACCTTAAGGTTGAGGTTCCCCCTGATCTTCAAAATCAATATAACTATTCAGCGTAACGCCGTTTATTTCTGTGTCACCTCCGTTACATTTCTGAATTATTATGTTGTATAACATATCCGTGAATTGTCTATCCTCGACCCCTGTTTCATTTCCATATTCAGCACGTCGCAACTTTGTCCCTAATATTTAGACCACATTCATAGAATTCATTCTCTTCGTAATATCACTGTACACAGTTTTCACAGTAACCCTCATGCGAACACTCCAAGAGACACATTCATACAGCAGCTACACCATTCGTACAACTCGAACAAAGGCTAGTGCAGCTACAACATGCCACCGTCTGAAGGCGCTAGCTGAGAAGTGGGGAGTTTTGTACAGAAACGACACAGATCACTGTTGTTTTTATGGTCGAGTGTTAGTCTAAGTATGATTTCCTGCAGTTCGTAGCGTTCGAGGTCAACGGTGTCTCTTATCATTGGAAAGGAATAATTTAATAACCGAAAGATGAAAGTAAGAACACATTTGTTGTATCTTCGTTCCAAGTGCGATAACCTAATTTCACAGAAGGATACACGTAACAATGTTGCAAATTAAATTTTGGTGAGAGATATTTTGTAGCTTGTAAGCCAAACCTCCGTACAGAGGCAACACTAGTTCTGTCATTTCTGCGGACAATGGAACCACATTAGTGTAATTCTCTTTCATGAAGTTGAAGCACTAACTCAAAACCAAAAAGTATAATGCAGCATATGCTGTCATGAAGCTCTTAGGTTTATCTTTTATTAACGGGGAATAAATGTTTTGTAAAAGGAACGTGCCAGAAAGCAGTACGCTCTTCAATGTTCTTCAAACCTATTGCAAACAATTGTGACATGACACATCGTCATCCACAAAAATTCCTTCTTGTTTTTGGGAACATGACGTCCATGAAAGGGAGAAAATGGTATCCAAACAGCAGAACATCCAGAGGAGCCAGTCCATTCCGTGTGCACACCGCCCACACCATTAAGAATACGTCACCAACTTGCACAGTGCCTTTTGACCACTTGGGTCCATAGCACCGTACGGCGTGCGCTAAACTCGAAACTTACCATCAGTTCTTACCAACTGAAATCAGAACTCATCTGACCAGGCCACGATTTTCCAATCTTCTAGGGTCCAGTCGATATGATCACTAGCCCAGAAGAGACGCTGCAGATGAAGTAGTGCTATTAGCAAAGGTATTCGAGTGGGTCGTCTGTTGCCACAGTCCATTAATGCCGGTCCGCAGCTCGTGGTCGTGCGGTAGCATTTTCGCTTCCCGCGCCCGGGTTCCCGGGTCCGATTCCCGGCGGGGTCAGGGATTTTCTCTGCCTCGTGATGCCTGGGTGTTGTGTGATGTCCTTAGGTTAGTTAGGTTTAAGTAGTTCTAAGTTCTAGGGGGCTGATGACCATAGATGTTACGTCCCATAGTGCTCAGAGCCATTTGAACCAATCCATTAATGCCAGATTTCGCCACACTGTCCGAACAGACACGTTCGTCATCCCACATTCATTTTTGCATTTGTTTCACGCAGTGTTGCTTGTCTGTTAATGCTTACAACCCTACGTAATCGCCGCTGCTCTCGGTCGTTAAGTGAAGGGCGTCGGCCACTGCGTTGTCCGCGGCGAGTGGTAAAACCTGATATGTGGTATTCTCGGCACATTCTTAACTCAGTGTATCTCGGAACATTGAATTCCCTAATGGTTTCTCAAACAGAATTTTCCACGCGTCTAGTTCCATTCAACACTGAAAGACTATTAAGTCCCTTCGGGCTGCCATAACAACATAGGAAAACTTTTCACATGAATCACTTTAGCAGAAATGACAGCACCGCCAAAGCACTGCCCTATTATATCTTGTTTAAGCGATGCTATCACCATCTGTATCTGTGCATGTTGCTATCCTGCGACATTTGCCACATCATTCGACGTGCGCCTTTGGATAACTGAATACATGTGTATTATGTTACTCTTTGGCTACCAGAAGAAGTGTTAAGAGCAGATGAAGTCACTCACATTCTGCTACAAGAGTATGTGTCGAGTAATGGTTGAGTCAGGAGTACTGACAGCGGACGTCCCGAACAGTGGATGGTTTGCCTTTGAGATGCTCCACAGTATAACGCAGCTCAGAAGATGGTTTCTGAAATACTTTCACTGACTGTACGTTTGGAAAGGGATTACGTGGATAGAGTTTTCATTTGCTGCGAGACCGAATAGTACACTGAACTTCCACGTAGTGTTGTAACGCAAAGTTGAGATTGCCATCAGTAATAACTATATTTTGGTACCCAATGCGTGTTCAGAGCTTTGATACCTATTCTTCAGTCTTCTCCTTTAAGTTTATGATATTCCTTAAGGAAAGCAAAAAGTAAATTTCGTAATTTATAACAGCAGTGTATGTCTGGATTAGTTTTCATTGTTTATGACAACGCCAGAGGAGGAGCATAGTCTTTAAGTTAAGTGATCCATTTTTGCGTTACGAAAAAATCGCAATTCAGTTCCATTTTGAACCAACGTTTTCATTTATTTGTCAACATTACACCAATTTTCTGCTCGCAGAATGAAAGTAAATCTTAATGCAACTGGGCTGTCACGCCTTGTAATACTGTGAGGGCTGTTAGCTGCGTAACAAAGTGACTCATTTTGCAAAGTAAATATAAATCATTTGTTAAGTGATCTATAGCGCAATAATTTCTTACAGGAATATACAACTCTGATTTATCACGCAGGAAAGCAGTGCAGAACTGATTTGTCCATTGTGCAGGTAAAAATCAATCATAGGGCCAAAACGAACCTTCTTAGCGGACCTAGGAAACATTATTCATTTGTAATGTTTTTTAATAATTCAAGAGTGACCTTTTTGTATCAGGACGTAGATTCAACATGCCATAGTTAGCCATCATGTTATGGTTGTTTGAGAAGGTAGTTATTCCGTGTTATTGACAGTCATTCTTGTATTCGGTATCATTTATAAATTGTTGCATTCAGTTTTGAGTAATTTGCTTCTTTCACATTAAATGAATTTTGCACAGTTAACATTGCTATCCGAAATTAGTGCAGCTATGTACATTCTAGCTCATAATACATTTGCGACACTGTAATGAGAGTTTCGAGTACTTGCTTTCGCATTTCTAATAATAAATTCGGACGTGGTATTCTTGTAGTATCAAACGGCGTAGTTTGTTTTACGAAAGTACAATCAAAGGTAAAGTTGAAATTGCACTTTGGACGGATTGACTTAGCTTTATGTAACCATTACGAAATTAGTGAAGCACACTAAATGTTATGCCGTGAGAAACTCATAATGAAAGTTCATACTTCTTGTTAAATGTACAAGCCATAGAAGCTATGCAATATTAGCAAGGAACAATCTTAAGTAACATATTTTTTCACATTCAGTTCCCAATTAGAATCTTATTCACTTTAAAAAACACGCAGTATTCAAATAAAATTTTATATGTTACAAATATTTCATACAAAAAAACAGATATGCTCATGTCTTACGGCATATTAACATAATTATAACGGAAAACAAAATAATTCTCTTGACGTTACAGCTAAATTCTATAGACGTGTAGCTAGAACTATGTGTCATACTTCTTGTTATTAAACGAAGAATTATAACGGAGTTGGAGAGCATTACATTTTTAATAGATTTGATAGTTAGTCCTTCCTTCGTTATGTGGGAATACCCGAAACAACAGAAATCACATAATTTATATTCCGTTTCATACGATGAGTTATTCGAAGAGTAATTGACCTAATTTAAACTTAAAATGTGTGATGCGGATGGCTCTTGCAACACGTCTGCAGCGTTGCGCACGAGATCAGATTCAATTACTGGCTAACAACGCAAATGGCTGCAGATAGAAGCACTGCTTTTAGCAATGGTTCTATTTTGTTTCTGTGTAAAGTTGGGAGCGGCCTGCCCTTGTGTATGGATATCTCACTGCTTCGTTTATTATTGCTGTACAGAGAAGCACAAAGGTTGAATTTTACATTTAACAAGAAAGCAGAAATGCTAAAACTTCAATATTAAAAGAACTATAGAACTAAAATAGAACAACATGTATGACTTTATTTCGGCAAGTAACAAAACAAAACAATCAGATCTTGTGTGGTGTGGGAATTGATTATTAATGTGACAGAGTCAGTTATTTTGCAGAAGCTTTGTTATTGCAGCGGTGGTGAACTATTCATCAGGGGCGCAGGAGATGAAGCAGAAAAAGCTCGGGATTTGTGGTGCCTGCAGGTAGACTACCAGCGTGGCGAAGCTGTGCGATGTGTCCGCTACATTTGCGCTGGCAGGCGTACAGGCGACGTGTTGGCTGCAGCCCAAACCGATAGTTCGCCATTGTTATAGCTTCACCCTTTGAAATATGCCCTGCGCAAAATGGCACTGCTTCTTTTACGTCAGCAATGATTTCTTCCTTTGGGAGTTTAAAAATAATCCGAAAATATTTTCCGGCAGTTAATCGAATGTCAGTTACAGCAGACTAGTTGCTTCGTTGTATATATATGGAATGTTGTTAACCCATGTAATCGAGGAGGTCGGTACTGGTTTTACTTTTTGAAGGAAAACTACTATAGAAAGACACACAAGTCGGGCGTTATATTGTAGCTTTGTTATCTTCAAATCCTACGAAAGCGGAAACTAAAAGTAGTGGGAGGAATTAGAGTTTTCAGCCATAATGAGGATACATCACATAAACATGAAGTCTCATAACTTTCGGAAGAAAAACGGTTGGTTTAAAACTCTGTATGTTGTTCCTCAATATTTGTTTTATGACCATTCAAAAAAATGAAATATATACCGGATTGTCGGTATTGTGTCAATAGCGAAGAACGTCATGTAAATGGTTTAAGGATTCTAAATAAACATACATATAGTGAACATAGTGAAGAAGAATTTTAAAATCGAACATGTATTGCAAGAAAAATTAATGTCTGGTAATAGCCTTGTAAGTCGAAAACTGTTTAACAGGATAAATACTATAAAACGTACACATTATTGTCCGTTTCATTTACAAATAATAATGCTAGGTGTGGTGACTGGAAGTAGGACCATTTCGATGATCTTTTTTTGTTCTGTTTAGCAAATGCCTGATTAGTTTAACGAAACATAGCACAATTTCTTCATTTGTGCAACATCTTCATCTTAGATTAGATTAATACTAGTTCCATGGACCATGAATATGATATTACTTAATGATGTGGAACGAGTCAAATTTTCCAATACATGATATGATTCAGTTAATTTAACAACATAATTAATTTAATATAACAACTTTTTTATTTGTTGTTCTTTTTTTAATTTTTTAATAATTTTTTGTTTTTTTCTTTTTTTTAATTTATATCTAAAAATTCCTCTATTGAGTAGAAGGAGTTGTCATTCAGAAATTCTTTTAATTTGTTCCTATATACTTGCTGGTTATCTGTCAGACTTCTGATACTATTTGGTAAGTGACCAAAGACTTTAGTGGCAGTATAATTCACCACTTTCTGTGCCAAAGGTAGATTTAATTTTGAATAGTGAAGATCATCCTTTCTCCTAGTATTCTAGTTATGCACACTGCTATTACTTCTGAATTGGGTTTGGTTGTTAATAACAAATTTCATAAGAGAGTATATATACTGAGAAGCTACTGTGAATATCCCTAGATCCTTAAATAAATGTCTGCAGGATGATCTTGGGTGGACTCCAGTTATTATTCTGATTACACGCTTTTGTGCAATAAATACTTTATTCCTCAGTGATGAATTACCCCAAAATATGATACCATATGCAAGAAATGAGTGAAAACAGGCGTAGTAAGCTAATTTACTAAAATGTTTATCACCAAAATTTGCAATGACCCTTATTGCATAAGTAGCTGAACTCAAACGTTTCAGCAGATCATCAATGTGTTTCTTCCAATTTAATCTCTCATCAATGGACACATCTAAAAATTTTGAATATTCTACCTTAGCTATATGCTTCTGATTAAGATTTATATTTATTAATGGCGTCATATCATTTACTGTATGGAACTGTATGTACTGTGTCTTAACAAAATTCAGTGGGAGTCCGTTTACAAGGAACCACTTAGTAATTTTCTGAAAGACATTATTGACAATTTCATCCGTTAATTCTCGTTTGTCAGGTCTGACTACTAAACTTGTATCATTGTCAGGTGTTATTACTATACTTGTATCATCAGCAAAGAGAACTAACTTTGCCTCTTCGTGAATATAGAATGTCAAGTCATTAATATATATTAAGAACAACAAAGGACCCAAGACCGACCCTTGTGGAACCCCATTCCTGATAGTTCCCCAGTTAGAGGAATGTGCTGATCCTTGCATATTATGAGATCTTAGAGCAGCACATACAGGCTACATCTACGTTTCACTATACATTTTGCTCCCTTCAGTTTCTGCTAGTATCATCGATGATAATCGCTGATGTAACACATGTCTGGCCATCTAGTTTTTCTTTTTTTCTTGCAAGTGTTCCCACATACTCCTTTCCGTAACAATTCTGCAGAGAATTTTCCTATTGCTGAGGTCATTACTCCACTTAATTTTATAGGTATCTTCTGTAACATCACTACTCATACACGTCTATCACATTTTTTTCTGTTTTCCCCATAATTAAGGGAACATAAACAAGAAATGGAGGGTAATCAGCAGAACAGCGCAAGATAAAATCAGACATAATTCAGCCGATGTTCAGGGAATACGGTTCAGATATTAGTGTCGTCTTACGCCTCGTTACTATAACATAATTTCTTGTTCAATTAAATCTTCAATAAATTATGTCCTAGTCCATATATTTTTCAGTCTAACACGTCTCAGCCTTCTCAACAAGCATAGTGGTGAGAGAACGTACACTCGGTTAAGACCCTACATTTCATCCAAAGATAACGTCTTTAGGATTTCGAAGACAGGCCGCAGTCATTGTCTGTTTCTTGCCATCAGTCTTCTCATTGGTTTGACACGACTCTACACGAATTCCTGTCCTGTGCAAGCGTTTTCATCGTAGAATAGAGCTTATAACCTACATCATCAATTATTTGCTGGACGTAGCTCAAGCTCGATCCTGCTCTGCTGTTTTTACCTTAGTATAAATCCAGCTCGTGCTATTCGTCCACAAGACTCAGAGGGCCATAGACACGGGTTCCCAGGTAGATGCCGTGTTTCTTGACTTCAGAAAGGCGTTAGATACAGTTCCCCACAGTCGTTTAATGAACAAAGTAAGAGCATATAGACTATCAGACCAATTGTGTGATTGGATTGACGAATTCCTAGATGACAGAACGCAGCATGTCATTCTCAATGGAGAGAAGTCTTCCAAAGTAAGAGTGATTTCAGGTGTGACGCAGGAGAGTGTCGTAGGACCGTTGCTATTCATAATACGCATAAATGACCTTGTGGATAACATCAGAAGTTCACTGAGGCTTTTTGCGGAAGATACTGTAGTATATCGAGGGGTTGTAACAATGGAAAATTGTGCTGAAATGCAGGAAGATCTGCAACGAATTGACGAATGGTGCAGGGAATGGCAACTGAATCTCCATGTAGACAAGTATAATGTGCTGCGAATACATAGAAAGAAAGATCGTTTATCATTTAGCTACAATATAGCAAGTCAGCAACTGGAAGCAGTTAATACCATAAATTATCTGGGAGCAGGTATTAGGAGTGATTTAAAATGGAATGATCATACAAAGTTGATCGTCGGTAAAGCAGATGCCAGACTGAGATTCATTGGAAGAGTCCTAAGGAAATGCAATCCGAAAACAAAGGAAATAGGTTACAGTACACTTGTTCGCCCACTGCTTGAATATTGCTCACCAGTGTGGGATCCGTACCAGATAGAGTTGATAGAAGAGATAGAGAAGATCGAACGTAGAGCAGCGCGCTTCGTTACAGGATCGTTTAGTAATCGCAAAAGCGTTACAGAGATGATAGATTCACTCCAGCGGAAGACTCTGCAGGAGAGACATTCAGTAGCTCGGTACGGGCTTTTGTTGAAGTTTCGAGAACATACCTTCACAGAGGAGTCAAGCAGTATATTGCTCCCTCCTACGTATACCTCGCGAAGAGACCATTAGGATAAAATCAGAGAGATTAGAGCCCACACAAAGGCATACCTACAATCTTTCTTTCCACGAACAATACGAGACTAGAATGGAAGGGAGCACCGATAGAGGTACTCAAACTACCCTAGGCTACACACCGTCAGGTGGCTTGCGGAGTATGGATGTAAGATGTAGATGTTGATATAGATGTACAGTCGTGGTCAAAAGTATCCGAACGATCTGAATTGCATTTCGCCTGATTCGCATGCAACCAGCATAACGCAGCTGTCTAGCAGGTCCTCTAATCGCTCCTTGGTACAGTCGTTTGACAATTGAAAATGGTTCCAACAAGTCACCACTAGAAAACACTGCTCTGTATCGCAATAACTCAAGATGTAAAATAATACCACGATACTACAAATATCAGGGAACACCTTATCACAGATAAGACTGTCCTTAAGGCTTGTAAGCTCACATTTATTACAATAAATGACATACCTGAAACTTTACCACTCTCATTATTACGTCAGATAGGTAATGCACGTAGTAAGTTCGTCGTATTCATGATTTACTCTTGGAAGTAACATACCGTACTTATTATTTAACACAAAATGACATTAAAATTTAAGTTATTCACGAGGAGCTAGTTGAGAATATGTATGAACTTCAATGGATTCAAACCCAGGTCATGCAGACTAAGCAAAGATTTTGTGACTGACGGAAACTAACAGTCATTCCTGATTAGGCATACAGAGAGTTATATACCTCGATTTTAGACAGTATCAGTTAACAAATATCAATTTTAAAGTACACAATGCAGGCAATTCTTACCCAGCATCTACTGTCCCTGTTAACGAACTACGAGAGATGTTAAATATTGCTTCTTCACAAGTAACTTACTTGAAATGCCGTGAGGTAAAGCTTTGTGTTGGATAGGGATTCGAACCTATAACCTAATCGGATTGATATCGAAGCACAATCAACTGTGACATATCGCATTTCCTCGGCAGTAGATACATGTTTTAACTTAAATGACGAGACGAAACATTAATTTTTTCCTTCGTAGGACTCCAACCCGGCACCTATCGCTGTAATATTCTAGAGAAAACGAACGTTAAATATGGGTTTGTTGCAACAGCAGCGACATGTGAGCATGTTTGAACTAGAAATAATGTGACAAAGAGTTTAGTGCTGACTGGGAATAGAGCCCCACACATATCGTTGTTGGCTACACACAAAGAGACGTCAGCTACCGAATTTTTCTCCACTAGCAGCTCGGAATAACATCTTGAACTTACAGTGATCTCGCAAATAGGTCTGTGTCTCACTCGAAGTCAAAAACGTCAAATATCGTTAGTGTTGACAACGAATGAAAATACATTAAACATTAAAATTATTATCAACCAGCAGATAGGTGTTCTCAAGCTAGAGCTTCATAATACATAATGAAATCTTTAGTGCCTGACCAGGATTCGAACCCATTCAGGCGCAACATGTGGAGATGTTGAGGAATCTGCAGTTTTGAACAAACAACAAATTGCAGCCGAGCTGTATTGTCACGAAAGGATCAAATTCCGCGTTAAGGGCGGTCTGAATTGTATGTCCAGTTCAGAAACAATTTTATCGACATACAGAAGCTCAAATAAAAGATGGAATAAGTGTCCTGTGACCCTACATAACGTTTGTTTCGTCACTAGAAATAAATAACTAGTGTAAGAAAGGTTACTGGTGATAGAGTTTCTACATGTCGCAACTCCAGACTTTATTGTGGTTCAAACTAACGTCTACTTGGTAGAGAAGGAATATCATTTTTAGTATGAATTTCAGACCGCAGTGCCATTATATCTTCTTCACTTGGTGTAGCCAGAAGAGAATGGAATCTGTCTCTTCCTATATAAAATCATTCAGAGCAGTTGGAATCGAACCCAGACCATAGGTATATAAACCTATCATCAGTCCAACAGACCACCAAATCCTCTTCTCTGGGGCTCATTTTCCTATCGTAACGCCGTTGCGCCACACTGGATGAGAATTCTTACACACAGGCTCCCTGTAGTAATTTGTAGCATGTTCAGTAAATTCATTTACTTGGTTGACCGAATCACGATGAACTAGCTGCCTCCGCTACCCAGTGCATACATTGGACTCTATTTTGTAATCACCGAAATAAAGTCACGTAACTGCCACCTTCACAGAACAGCCAACAGTGTAGGATGCAGAAATTTAAATAGAAGTGTTCATTTCCACTTGAGCTACTGTACTGCACTTTCTGTTTGTTGAAAACGTCGTGCAGTGCAAAAGAAAAGCTGCAACTCTTTGTCTCTCAGAAGTCTAGTCCCGGCCATATGCATTCACTTCTACGTTTTTTAAAACGCAATTCATCTGTAAGCTAAAGTTATCAATCTAATGGAACTTTGAACATAGTTCTCTTCACTTCTCAACCTAAAATAGTCACATGTCAAAAATGAGCTAACTTCTGCGACATTTTGTTCTTTTCAGGTTTAATAGACAGCCAGGCAGCAGATGCATCTCGACACTTTTGTATTATGTATGGGGAGAGCGCATCGTGCCAAAATACGGCAGAAAAGTATTTTCTACATTAGCTGTCGTGTGGTAGTGGCATTCTAGTCTTCGTCAAACCTCGTTTGACAGCTTTAACTCAGAACAAGTTTTCTACATGATGTAATCAATAAACTGCATGTGCATTGTCAGACTGTTATAGATAACATCGGAGAATTCGCATATATCCTTGATGATTAATATCTCTCTCATGTTTACTATTGTTTTAACAACACTAAAAGAAAACTTACGAAAATTGTGCACTGTGTTATAAGAAATGAATTAAAACTACCCGCGATAACCTTACGACGAAAGTCTGTTTTAATAAAACTGAGTATCTGTGGACAAGCGTGCCTCTATGAACACGAATTCGTAAAATACTACTCATTTAGACTGGGTCTGTGTTTAATTGGTATGCTGTGACATACTCAAGGGGTGTACAAATGTGACATTTCATAGATAAAGTTACATATTCCTAGAACCCAAAATTTGCTTGCCTCCGTAATTGAAAACGGAATCCACGTGTGTACGTGTGCCTCACCCCTCATCGTAATGTACAATAAATGTGCGTCAGTGAAAAAGACCAATAAAAAGGTGTTAGCATGTGGACGTAATGTGCTGTTCCAGTCTCTTCTGTACCTAAGGTCGGTCACCTTTCCCTTTAGATCCCTACGTAATTCGGTGTTCTCCGATACACACGATCGAACAGCGGAGGAGTGGTACTCAAGCGTCAACTTTTGGTTACAATATCTCCGGATGTAATTAACATTTTACAATGCAACAAACGGCACTGATTACGTATTTGTTTATATGTTCAGATGTGGCAACAAAACTAACGGGGTTCCATTTAAAAAAACGTAGGTTTGTGTTAAAAAACATACTTCCGTGCATTTTTTTATGGTTTGTATTAACCAATTACACTAGCCCCTCTCCTCACGTTCTGTCTGTGGAATCGATTCGGCGGTATTTGATGTGGTTCACGAAATATATCCAGCGGTAATGTTAGGTGACTCACCCTGTATGTCCATCACGGTGCTGTGTGCGGAAACGGAACTCATCTGAAAGATGCCTGACATGTGTGCAGTGTTGTAAGTGAGTGCACCACTGTCGATGCATTTCTCCTGTTGTAGCGTCATAGGAAGCCATAACAATGGTTGCCGTGGAGACAGTCCCAGGTGCTCCACACGACGTCGCACTGTCGGTGAGAATATTTGTCTAGACAAAGCAATTGCCTCTCTCAGTGTTGGTACCATGGTATGTGTGGCCAAAAGATCTTTATGTCTGACCTCTCTGGTGCTAGTCACGTGGGTTCATTGACATCATATGGAGAGCTGAATATAACCCTCTTCAAATTTTTTGCTCCCTGTTTGCATGATACTCGTAGGATTTAGACCATCGAGGATAACAATGTCACTCAATAATAAACCATAGTCTTGGTAGGTCAGTATCGTGCCGGTGTCCACTTATAACCTACTCACAAGCAACAAATATTAAAATACACTCATGATCATAGATTAAGGATAATGCTGATACATGGTTGAACAACGCTCTGGTGGGCGGTTTGCGGGTTTAAATCACCTCGGGCTATGAACATGCGGTGCATTTGACCTGCGGTCGTCGCATGGTGGCGCTGGTAGCAGTCCACTTACGTAGAGGTGTGTTGAAGCATGTCAGAGTACTGTGCAGCGAAAAAGTGTGCAAACGTTTCCCGAAGTGCTAATGGTGACTATGTGTCGAAAATGGCTCAAAGAACACATATTGACGACGTTATGAGGGGTAGAATACTAGGGCGACTGGAGGCTGCTCAAAAACAGCAGGTCGTAGCACGGGCCCCCGTGAGCCACAAAGTATGATCTCAAGATTACGGTAACGATTCCAGCAGACAGGAACGTGTCCAGGCGCTACAGTACGGGACATCCACGGTGTACAACACCACAAAAAGACCGATATCTCACCATCAGTGCCCGCAGACGGTCACGGAGTACTGCAGATAGCTATGCTTGGGACCTTACCGCAGCCCCTGGAACAGTTGTCTCCAGAAACACAGTCTACAGACGACTGAACAGACATGGTTTATTCGCCAGGAGACCTGCAAGGTGCATTCCACTGACCCCTGGTCACAGGAGAGGCCGTAAAATCTGGTGTCAAGAACACAGTACATGGTCATTGTAATAGTGGTCCCAGGTTATGTTCACGGACGAGACCGGGTATCGTCTGAACAGTGATTCTCGCCGGGTTTTAATTTCGCGTGAACCACGAACCAGATACCAACCCCTTAATGTCCTGGAAAGGGACCTGTATGGAGGTCGTGGTCATCCCCAGCACACAGACGTCATTGGATGCGGATATGGAGGGGCAGGTGGTCAGCACACCGATCTCCCAGCATATATCTTCTGTTTAAAGATCTCCACGATGGCAGCTCGGTGGGGTCGTGCGTTATCATCCATCAGGAGGAAGGTGGGACCCACTGCACCCGTGAAAAGGCGGACCTATTAGTGCAAAATGACGCCCCGATGCACCTAACCTGTTACAGTTCCTCTGTCGAAGACTTGCAGGGGTGTGCGCGCACCAATCATAATCCCACCCTACACCTAGTTAAACCTAACTAACCTAAGGACATCACAAACATCCATGCCCAAGGCAGGATTCGAACCTGTGACCGTAGTGGTCTTGTGGTTCCAGACTGCAGTGCCTTTAACCGCACGGTCACTTCGGCCGGCGATACCTTGGTAACGAAACTGGAAATTTTGGAAATTTGTGGTAAGGTCTTATGGGACCAAACTGCTGAGGTGAACGGTCCCTAAGCTTAAGCACGACTTAATCTAACTTAAACTGACTTACGCTAAGGACAAAACACACACACACACACTCACACACACATGCCCCAGGGAGGACTCGAACCTCCAACGGAAGCAGCCGCGCGGACTGTGCCAAAACGGCCTAGACCGCGCGGCTTCCCCGCACGGCAACAAAACTGGAGTGTTGTGGACATGTGAAAAAGAAGATGGGTGCTAGATTGAGGAAGCTACGAAGAGAAATGAAAGGAAAGTTGTTATGTGATGGAAGCAGAGTAACAGAAACTGATTAGATCATCAGCAGAGCTATTATGGACTGGCCATTATACGAACTGCACCTCTGAATGATGTTACAGCAATGAGGAAAGCTGTATGGGCCACCTACTTTCATAAGTTGTCCATAGATAACCACCCTGTTCACCGATTTCGCCCTAAGGAAACAGATTCTTGGTGTGGTTACCAAAAAGCAAAAGAAAGTGGTCAAATATACCATCATATGCATTCTCTTCCTGAGACTGTTATGAATGAAATGAAACCAATTTTCAGTGACCTGAGTGAGCCTGTTTTCCTTAGTAAATGTCTTCATGGGGGCACTCAGAATACAAATGAAAGTTTCAACCATCGCATATGGTAAAGATTACTCAAAAATTTTTGTAGGAATAAATACATTAAAGGTAGGTGTACTAGATGCAGTGATATGTTTCAGTGATGGAGTGATAGGAAGGTTGGAAGTCCTGAGAAATTTAGGCATAAAATGTGGCTCTTATATGGAAGATCAATTGTTTGTGTGTGACAGACAACGGGTGCATGAAGCTGAAAGATTCGCTCTTCAAGTTATCAAAGAAGAAAGAAGTGCTAAAAGGAATGCCAAGAGGAATCTTGAAGATGAAGAAATGCTGCAGGATGAAGTTAAGTTTCAGGAATGTTCTGAGGCACAGTTTAATTGGACTCATACCTTCATTCACAATTTCCTGCAAGTTGTATTTCGCAGAATTCAGGTACAACTATTTCCTGAAGTTTATAAAGCATTGATCTATTTTTTTGTAACTTGCAATAGTCCATGCTTATGCAGTAGACTTAAGCATTATTACAGAATCTACTAAGTTATAGAAAAGATATTTTTATAAGGAAGAAATTATTAAAATTAAAATGTAAGATGTGATATTTTTTATCCTTTTAATATACATAATAGGTGGAATTAAATAGGTCTTGTACCTCAGCCATCTTATCATGCATATCTGGTAAAAAATTTGGTCTGAATCAAATGTATAACATTGGATTAAATGGTACCTCAATTTGAGGAAGCATTTTGGAAAAACAGTTGCATTAGTTTCTTTGTAATTTTTAGTAACCCTAAACAGGTTCAAAAACATTCAAAATACTTCTAAATTGTTTAGAAAGTATGCTGCGTTACCTGAGATAAACCAAAAACTCTGTAAAACATATACATTATGAACAGTGCCTGAAAGAAATAGGTGTTGATTTTTACATAATATTGAGCCGGAAAAGTACCGTGTATCCTTAATGCCAACGAGAGGTTTGTTGTACCCCGTCTTCATGAACACGCTACATTTAAACCGCCAACAGTGGAAATAAGAAGGTAAAGTTACGAGGTTGTAACAGCATTTCATATATAGAAATCCATCTTCAGAACTAGAACTACACAGCGTTCATTTACCTGGTTAAATAGTCACACATCTTTCTGTTGGCAGATCGTGCTATTAAATGATAAATATACTGACCAAAGAAACGAATGAACCACATAGAAGATATGGCTGGATGTTAATGTAACTTTTTACAGATACACACCTTTATCTGGACTGTAAACTATAAGAGTTGCAATTGTCTATAATAGGTAGGACAGCCACCAAACTGCATTAGCGTTCTTCATGTATAGCCCGTTGACAGGCCTCGTAAGATACAAAGGATGTAACAGAATGACATTTCAAAATTTTGGGAGACTGTTGAGGGTGAAATTTGGAACGTTTTCGGATAAGCTACCTAAAGCCGGATATGTGAAATAGTTCCTACAGCCACCAATGAGCTATTGAAAATCCTAGCTCAACCTGTTCAAGATGTTACCAGGCGAGGTTCTCAGTGAATATTTGGGCTGGAATTTTCGTAGATCGCCTTACTGCATAAAAATTCTTGCCAGATCGTCTGAATGGTACACGGTGTTTGTACTTTCTGGAGAATGCATTGCCTGTACTTCTGGAGGAAGTTCCCTTACAGTTGTGCGCTAGCCTGTGATTTCACAACTATTGTGCCCTTGTACATTTTGACCGTCGAGATAGACAACTTCATGTGCAGAGTAATTGGAGGAGGACGCTCAGTCCCTCGGACTACTAACTTCCCTGACCTTACCGCTCTTGGGTCTTTCCCTCTGCTGTTACGTGAAGTGTATTCTACACCAGCAGGAACTATGTCTGAGCTTAGTGACCGCATTTTCACGGCATTTGGTACCATCAGATGTGAGGGTGAAATCTTAAAGAGACTCAGGCAAAATGGTTCGTCGTTCCACTGAACACTTACTCTAAAGTAGCGAAATGATTAAGTTGATTTACACTGTTTAATTGTACGCTGGCGTTTCGCCAATAACATTTTTTTTTAAAAAACTGCAGTATTCCGGTGTCTCATTTAGCCTACTGGGTGCATAGAAAGAGCATAAGTTGCAGAAACTTTATTTTACATTGCTGGCTATGAGTCTCTTGTATCACAACCTTTTGAAGTTCATCCTCTACTTCCTCACAAATTTTTAAAACGTGATTCTGTTACACCCTGTACAAGTGGAACGAACAGCATGAGATTTTTTGTGACCATTGTGTATTCGTCTGAGTTAGCGTTATCAGTACCTGACAGCTTGAAATGATTCTCATTCGGCTGGCAGGTGAAATCATGCAATATCGAGATTTGTGGGGCATTCTGATGCTATAGTGGACCGATATTAGACTGTACGATAACGACAAGGCATTCTTAATAGTAGTCACGCTCCTGGTCGACCGCATCTGAAGACTACAAAATAGAGTCGCCCTATTGTGCGCCAAGCTTACCTTAATCCCCTCATATGTGTAATTCCCGTCTGAGTGCAAGTAATGGACACCGTGCAACATTCTGTATTATCCCGCACCATTGACCGATGACTAGCAGCAATTGGATCAGGGAATTACTATCCCAACATTAGTCTGCCATTAACACCGCAAAACAATCGGTTGCGTCTGAGTGGTGCCGTTACCGGGAAGCATGGTGTGCTGCATAATGGAGTTGCCTCGTATTCCGCGATGAATCGCGGCTCTGCTCTATCTCCGATGACCGTCATTGGCGCATATGGTGGCGACCTGGAAGATGTCTCAACCTTACAGTGTTTTGGAGAGGCACAGCCGTGTTACTCCTGGCTTCGTGATGTGGGGAGCCATGGGACATTATATCAGGTTACAGCTGATAGATATGGAGAGAAGTCTGACTGCACAACGATACGTCGAGGACATAGCTATATACGCGGGTGGCCGGATACCGGTGCACACGTCAGAAAACAAGTGACAGAGACGGTGACGACCGCATGCAGACGGGACTCAAACCCACGCCGGAGTCGAGAAACCGAAGGACGGACCCGAAATAACAACAACAAGCCAACAACAACCTTTGCAGCAACGAAGTGCAACGAACCACCGACACGACGCTGTAAACAGGTTAAGTACAAGCCACAATCCATATCGAGACGAAAGAGGAAAACCAATACCAAAGTGAAGTCGCCGGGAAGAAGTCAGTAATGCGATGGAGATAGGAATGAACGCTGCGAGACAGTACGCGACTGACTGAGCTGAATACTACTGGCCGGCATATTCACATATCGAGACGGTGACGCTCTCACTAGGCGAGTGGGGCGACATTGTCCTCAATCGACTATTGAGATCCATATGTTCCGGCGGGCATTCAGCTTCCTCGCGGGCCGGTGCCAGAGACCTTCTGCGTCCTCGATTGCTCCCTCTTATGCGACACTATCGTAGTACCATTTTTCAGCAGGACACTGCTCTTGCACACATGGCACGTGTGTCTACGAACGATCTGCGTGATGTTGAGGTACTCCCGTGACGAGCAAGATCCCCAGACCCGACATCGGTAGAACATGTGTGGGACCATTTCGGACATCAACTTCGTCCCAGTGCAGGATCCATAATACAAGGACTAGCTATAACAACTGTGTGCCAACGTGATTTCCACAATGACATTCACATCAGTACCGATCAAAACTACTAGTCGACTGCTGAAGGCGATAACTTCGACTGAGCATGTGTAAACTTATCTTACATCTACACGTCGATCAACATACCAAATCATCAGTTTCCTTATGTTAGAATAAATTAATTTATATCTGCATCTTTGTGCTCACCAGATGCAGAAAACACCACTTTTACGTAAATGTTAGGAAGGAAAGACTACATTTAAATAAATGCCAGCTCATCAACGGTAACCAAAGTGCTATTCAAACAACAGAAAACACCACTTTTACGTAAATGTTAGGAAGGAAAGACTACATTTAAATAAATGCCAGCTCATCAACGGTAACCAAAGTGCTATTCAAACAAGTTAGTCAACGGTGGTTGCCACCAACAGCTCGGAGAAGAGAAACGGTAATACTATGAGGCGCAAAGAATTTCTCCCACCTTTCTACAGAAGATTATCAAGGTTGCCACTATATTACCAGAGGCCACAGGGATGTACTCTTTTTCCGTCACCGCCATATTTGAAAACATACACCCACTCATTCATACTTGCATAAATTGTTCTTCGATATACCGTGGATGAGGAGAGGACGCAGGTTATCACACAAAAAAAAAAATATCGTCGCACCATGCGTACAGTGATCTCTTTCCAGTGGACTACAATGAACAGAAAAACCACGTGTGCAACATACACTATGTGATCAAAAGTACCCGGACACCACCTAAAACTTACTTTTTTCACATTAGCTGCATTGTGCTGTCACCTACTGCCGGGTACTCCATATCAGCGACCTCAGAAGTCATTAGACATCGCGAGAGAGCAGAATCGGTGCTCCGCAGAACTAATGGACTTCGAACGTGGTCAGGTGATTAGGTGTCACTTATGTCATACGTCTGTACACGAGATTTCCACACTCCTAAATATCCCTTGGTCGACTGTTTACGATGTGATAGTGAAGTGGGAACATGTAGGGAGACGTACAGCTCAAAAACGTACAGACCTACCTTGTCTGTTGACTGACAGTGACCGCCGACAGTTGTAGAGGGTCGTAATGTGTAATAGGCAGACATCCATCCAGCCCATCACACAGGAATTTCAAACTGCATCACGATCCACTGTAAGTACTATGACAGTTAGGCGGGAGATGAGAAAAGCCACACACCACGCCGGTAAACGCCAAACGACGCCTCGCTCGGTGTAAGGAGCGTAAACATTGGACGACTGAACAGTAGAAAAACATTGTGTGTAGTGACGGATCACGGTGCACAATGTGGCGATCCGATGGCAGGGTGTGGGTATGGCGAACGCCCGGTGAACGTCATCTGCTCACGTGTGTAGTGTCAACAGTAATATTCGGAGGCGGTGGTGTTGTGGTGTGGTCGTGTTTTTCATAGAGAGAACTTACACCCCGTGTTGTTTGGCGTGGCACTATCACACCACAGGCCTACACTGATGTTTTGGGCACCTTCTTGCTTCCCACTGTTGAAGAGCAATTCGGTGATGACGACTGCATCTTTCAGCACGATCGACCACCTACTCCTAATGCTCGGCCTGTGGTGCAGTAGATGCACGACAATAATATCCCTGTAATGGACTGGCCTGCACAGAGACCTGACGTGAATCCTATGGACACCTGTTTTGGAACACCAACTTCGCGCCAGGCCTCACCGACCGACACCGATACCTCTCCTCAGTGCAGCAGTCGTGAATAATTGGCTGCCATTCCCCAAGAAACCTTCCAGCATATGATTGAACGTATGCCTGTGAGAGTGGAAGCTGTCATCAAGGCTAAGGGTGGGGCAACACCGTACTGAATTCCAGCATTACCGATGGAGGGCACCACGAACTTGTAAGTCATTTTTAGCCAGGCGTCCGGATAATTTTGATTACATAGTCTATAAACAAAGTTACCTAGGAATGCCATACAAGAAGAAATGGTTAACAGGACAACGCATTAGATTCTTACTTAAATGAGCATGCCAGTCTCTTCCGAGCGCTGTAAATTGTTTACCAGTAGTACCTCGTTGCCATGTGGGAAGGGGGGGGGGGGTTCTGTGAAATTGTTTTTTACTGTAATCAATTGAAGTCCTCGCAATATCGACAGACGAAAAGAGGGAGGCGGGGTTCTGTATGAATTTGTCTCAGTGGAAACTATTCTGAGCAGTGTCGTGAGATAAAATGGGGGTGATTTATACAGAGTGAACCGGAATTCAATTGAGACCTATGAGCATTTGTTCATCATCGCTCTTCCACTGTAAGATCTTCTTTTTCCATGTTTTGGGAGGTGGCAGTATGGATCAAAACAAGAGAAAAAAGTGCAGCAACCATGGGTTCTTTAATGCGTAACTTAAGAACTCTGAGCACTTGTCCAGTAGAAGAGATGTGTTTCACAGTAGCGAAGTTGAACAAATGCTCATAGCAAGATTTTTCAGGCACAGCCTATTGGTCTCCAGCGAAAGTTCTGGTTGAATAACGTTGTGTTAGCACTACTAAATAGTAATATTTATTATATGTGCAACAGATAAATAAGGATATCGACATCACTTTTGTTTGAATACATTAATGCACGTACAACTCAGCTTAAATATGTGGAAAAGAATTAACTTTGGAGCTATAGTCGGTCCAGCTAAATGATTGTTTATATAGTTCAATACATAAAATTGCCAGAAGCGTTCACAAAAGAGGGGATTAGAAGGGATAGAGCGTGCATACGTTCATTTTACCCACAACGTGTACAAAGTCACAATTAAATATTCCCTTAATCCATGTATATTATAAAAAAGAAAGTACATTGATGTTCCTGCGTGTTCCACCGTTCCTCCTAAAGTACTGGACCGACTTCAATGAAACTTGGTACACGTATCACTTGTTGCTGATGTGAGGGTAAGAATCACCTACCTATCAAAGGGGTGGCGAGAGGGTGAAAACGTAGTGTAGCCTATGATGTGCGAATATCCATAGTATATTCATCCAGTATTTGAGACTGAGAGTACTTACTGACTTAGAAAAAACCTCACGCGTAATTTCAGACCTTTACGAAACTTTTCTTGCTGACAACCCCGGCGAAATGATGAAAAGAGAAACGTTTATTGCTTACTTCATTTTCGCTGTTCAAGCAGAAAAACTGTCGCATGAAGCATGGCGCTTTCCTTTATTATTTGTTTGCTGGTAACTGTATCCGCAAGAATTTTGCAGACAGTACTCACATATACGACTGAAAGTACCAGCAAAATTATATACTTGTACAACATATAGCTCAGGAGAAATTATGTCATAAACAATGAGATGCATGAAAAACTTCTGCGTTGTGTATGACGATTAAATTTATTGCTTCTTTGCTACTCACTCTGTTGGCAACAATTTTCGCACACAGTATCCATATACGCCGCAGAATGTAATTACAAAAATATATGTTTTTTTTATTCCAGTTTTTGGTCACAATATGAATTCTTTAGACGATAACGGGTTTCAGTGCGTAATGGCCATCCTCAGATCTTTTTTGCACCATGTCCTAAAGTGATAAGGCCATAATGACATCGTCAAAACATTATGGCCTTATCATTTTAGGATATGGTGTCACAATGATCTGAGGATGGTCATTACGGACTGAAACCGGTCATCGTCTAAAGAATTCATATTGTGATCAAATACTGGAATAAAAAACATTTGACAGTGTCTGATCACTGTTTGTATACGCGACCATGTCGCAGTTGGTGAAACAAAAATATATTGCTGTGTGAGGTAATAAACATTGTGCTGCATGAAAATGAAACTGCAGGGCAAAATTCGCAAAAAATCACAGGTGAAATATTTGTGGAAACAAGAAAAAAATATGTTAAATATATTCTATGCGTGTCTACGTGAGCAAAGCCACTGGTAGAAAGCTCGTCCTAAACCCCTCTAACTGATTCACCCAAATTGGAACACATATTTACAGTCTGGAAAGAAATACTGTGGGGCTAAGATCCACCAAACTCTTAATGGGATGGTGGTGCTAATATGTAGAAAGACTGGAGGAGGAGGAGATGAAAGACAAAGAGGATCAAGAAGGAGATGGGCGTATATAAGGGGGAAGAGGAGGAGATGGACAGAGAGAGGGTAGAGGGAAATGGACAGAGAGAGAGAGAGGAGCCTGAGGAAGGAGAAAGACAGGAGGAGAAAGAGATGGGCAGAGATTGGGGGAAGAAAGAGATGAACAGAGAGAGAAAGGGAGAGGAGAAAATGCACAGAAAGAGGGGAGAGGAGCAGATGGACAGAAAGAGGAAAGACGATGAGATGGAAGTAGAGATGAGGGAGGAGATGAGAAACAAGAGAGGGGGAAGGAGGAGATTGGCAGGGAGAGGGAGACGAGAAGATGGACAGACAGGGACAAGAGCAGATAGAGGGAGGGGTTGGAGGATACAGAGAGAGGAGGAAATGTACAGAGGATGGAGGCTGTAGGTGGAGATAGACAGTAGCGAAAGAGGAGACGGATTAACAGAGGTTTAGAATAAATACATTACCGGGAAACACCGACTACTCGCCTAGTACAGATAGTAAAACAACAGCACGAATTTGGCTAAACTACTTCACCCTTTGTTGGCCTGACGTATAAGGCAGGTGCGAATCAGATGGAAACTGGAAAAAGGCGATAATAATAACTCAAATGTATTGTCACACACAAAACTACTTGTGTGTTAAATAGGATGCTAAGACACTATTGATTTAAATAGTAGTGCATCGGTAATTCCTCTGTTAAATAAAGAGCAGAGAGCTGATAGTTGGAAATATCTATTGTGAAACTTTTGCAGTAGCCTCATTTACACATCCATTCACTCAGAGGGGAAGACAGGAAATGATTTACATAACATGGATTCAATTACATGAAGCATAAATACATTTCACCACTCGATCTTCCTCCAATGGCTCGTCACCACAATAATATAGTAATATGTGGTGAGGGTCCCCTATAGAAACACGTGTGAAAATGATAACTGTTATCGTACGAAACGGCACTGACGATAGCTTTCAATGTGAATTTCCACCACTGACGTAAAAAAATGGTTCAAATGGCTCTGAGCACTATGGGACTTAACATCTCAGGTCATCAGTCCCCTAGAACTTAGAACTACTTAAACCTAACCAACCTAAGGACATCACACACATCCATGCCCGAGGCAGGATTCGAACCTGCGACTGGAGCGGTCGCGCGGTTCCAGACTGTAGCGCCTAGAACCGCACGGCCACCCCGGCCGGCCACTGACGTAAAGCATGACGGTCAATTTTTGCCGAAGCGGGAAAGTAAGGCTTGGTTAATTTTTTAGCTAAGTTGTAATCGATCTAGAAACTCCTCGTTGTCGTTGGAAGAAAGTAAAGCATGTAAATAATTAATAAATAAAAAAACACTCAAGTGGCCATTATGTTTGACGGGATAATTTTTAATGGCCACATTGCTAAAAGGGACCAAAGAAACTGAAAAAACAGGTTTTAACTCTGAAATGCTGTTGAAATTGTAAGCAAGATTAATACTCTTGATCAGTTCAACTGCTGCACATCGCAGAGTCTTAACTGTGAATATCAAAAATTTGATCCCTTCCACAGAAGATGTTATTGTTTTGAGGTAACAGCGGATTGAAACCTTCAGAATATCTTCTTGTTGTTAGCAGGACGTAACGTCAACCTAAAAACATGCTCCTCTTCAAATCATTCCTGGAAACCCAAAGAGTAACTGCAGCGGTTTTCAAGGCCGTGCTGTCACTCGTTGACTGTATCACGTGATTGAGAGTCTCCTTTATGTTTATACCTGTACACGATCGCTGCATGGAAAAATTAAATTATTTTTATCGCCTGGTAATCTGTATATAGAAAGAAGATTATCCGTTAGTTTGTTTCTAATTCACAGAATGTTGCACACTTTACCTTCAAACCTTCAAGAAGAGAGGAAGAAAACTGTCTACATAATATTTCGTAATCTTCCTCTCGCTGAGGATCAGAGTTGATAGGAGGGAAATGGAGGGAGAGTCGACAGAAGCCACCTTGGGAAAGGAGATGTACAGTGTAGAGGTGAAGGGTAGTGGGGGGGGGGGGGGGGGGACAACGGTGAAGGAGTTGTATCTTTGACTCTTCAGTGTATATTTGTAAGGAGAGAGACAGAGAGAGAGAGAGAGAGAGAGAGAGAGAGAGAGAGAGAGAGAGAGAGAGAGACGCTGTTATCAAACATCTGCATAAGTATTTGAACGATTAAAAATCTAACAACATCGAAATACATAGTGCTAAACTGACTGTAATTCGAGTCGCGAAAATAAATTATAGCAGCAATTTCCGTCTTAGAGATAGCACCACCAGACGTCACTAGATCGCGGGTCTATCGAAATCTATAGAATATGGCAGAAACATGATTTAAAACTCTTATTTACGGATTTGTCGTCGCTGCTTTATATGACATATGCCATTGAATATATTTTAGTCAGTGCTTCAGAACTATTTGTGTAATTAATAGCTACAATGCCATACAGGCGCTAAGGCAGGTCGTGGATATAGTACTAACGAAAGTCACTAGAACGCGGGATAATCGAAAGATCGGAAAGAACTTGAGATCTGCGTAAGCAACGTCGACTGTTCGAACAGTTCGAGTTGTGCTCAAACACAGCCCTACATGAAGCAGTGAAAACTAAGCTGAAGCAATTGAAGACGATTTCTCCTAAAACACAACGACATAGTTATCGCAGAAATGTAACAAGAGATGGCGCAGCTAACAGTCGTCTCACACTGCTGAAGACATAGTCATTCGTCGCATTCAGCTGACGCCAGTTGATTCAGACAGAAATATGTCCTTCGATTTAAGGCAATTGGACATGTGGCTTGCGTTGGGTATGAGTATCAACAAGGTACAGGGGCGTTAACTTTGTGTGGCAGATATCAAACATCCCGGGCAACGCCGGGCGCTGTGGATAGTAATAAATTTTTATTGTTATTAATTGCCAACCAGAGTGGCCTTGCTGTTCTAGGAGCTACAGTCTGGAACCGCGGGACCGCTACGGTCTCAGGTTCGAATCCTGCCTCGTGCATGGATGTGTGTGATGTCCTTAGGTTAGTTAGGTTTAAGTAGTTCTAAGTTCTAGGGGACTGATGACCTCAGAATTTGAGTCCCATAGTTCTCAGAACCATTTGAACCATTTTTTGTTATTAACTACAGTATTTATTATGAATTGTTAATATTAATAATTATTACGATCCATCGGTTTCTCTAGTAATTCTACATTTGTTTACATAAACAAAGATAAAAAGACAAGAAAAAAGTTTTAATTTCGGACGGGTATAATCGGCCATTGCCTCACCACTGTGAACGCCCAGACGTCATTCCACGGAAGTTATTTGCTACTTGGCGACAGCCTCCGATGAAACATTCGTCAACATGAGTATTTAACGCTAACTACTCTGCCAATGATAGGACAACTCTTAAGACATCAGGGAACGACTTCCGTGGCAGAGTTGTAGGGGGCAAAAACTGTAGAGGAAGACAGAGATTGCAACACATCCAGCAAATAATTGAGGACGCAGGCTGCAAGTACTACTCTGAGATGAAGAGGATGGCTTGTAATTATTAGACGAAGCGAGAACTTATCTTAAATCAGGAAGTTTAAAAACAGTACAAAATGTGACTGCGAGACAATGAAATGTCCGACTCCTTCAAAGGACTATATACAACTGGGGTTTGTTTAGTGACTCCTGAGTGCAATTTCCAGGAGGACTATCATAAAATGCTGTCCTCCAAATGTACCTTCTCACTAATTCCTTTCTCAAATTCGGACCTATGTTTGATACTACAAGACTTCTCTCGGCCAAGAATGCTTTTTGCCAGTGCTATTCTGAGTTTAAAGTCCTCCATGCCCTGTCCGTCATGGATTATTTGGTTGTCTAGACAGCAAAATTCCTTTACTTCGTCTACTTTGTGATTCTTAACTGTGACGTTAAGTTTCTAGTTCTTCTCATTTCGGCTACTTCTCATTACTTTGTATTCTGTACTCATTAGACTGTTCATACCATTCAACACCTCCTGCAATTCTTCTTCACTTTCAGTAAGAATAGAAACGTTATCAGCTTATCTTATTATTGGTATCATTTCATCTGGGATTTTAACCCCACCCATGAAATTTTATTTCAATTCTGTCATTGCCTCTTCGACGTATGCATTGAAGAGCAGTGGCGAAAGACTACATCGCTGTCTTATGCCCTTTTTCATCTGAGCTGTTTGTTCATGTGTTACTGTTTCCTGTAAATATTTGGTTTATGTACATATTGTATATTAAACTTCTTTCCCTGTAGCTTAGCTCTATTTTTCTCAGAATTTTGAACATTTTGCACCTTTGTATATTGTCGAACTCTTTTTCCAGGTTGACTAACCCTTTTAACTTATCGTGATCTTTTTCAGTCTTGCTTCTATTATCATCGCAGCATCAGAACTGCATCTCTGGTGCCTTTACCTTTTTAAAAGCCAAACTGATAGTCATCTAACAGGTCGTCAAGTTCCTTTTCCAATCTCCAATACATTATGCTTGTCATAATCTTGGATGCGCGAGCTCTTCAGTTGACTGTCCGATCATTCTCGCTCTTGGCGGCTCTTGCATTCTTCAGGAACGCATGAATGATATTTTTCCGAAAGTTTGATTGTACTGCCTGTCTCATACATTCTAGACACCAAAATGAATAGTTTTTTGTTGCCACTTTCCCTAATGATTTTAGAATTTCCGATGGAACTTTATTTATTGCTTCTGTCTTTTTTGATCTTAAAACTTCGAGAGCTCTGTTAAATTCAGGTTCCAACACTGATTCCTTGTCTCTTTCCTGTCAACTTCTGTCTCTTATTCTGTCACGTCATCAGACAAGTCTCCTCCTCTTAGAGGCCTTAAATGTACTCTTTCTACTCATCTTCTCCCTCCCCTGCATTTAACAGATATATAAAAAATATACAACGTATACGGAGACACTATTTTAAACGCAGAATTGCAAAATAGCAGCTTCATCCATCATCATTACCACATTACTCACATTATTCCAGAGTTCTACAAAAAGGTATTGTGCAGCCAGAGCGAGATATTTTAAACAGATTGATAAATACGAATAACCTCTTAACTGAAGATATTTCATATTATGTATTTTCTCTTTAATATAACATGTTGTCTCAGTTATAACCGACCGAAAATGTTGCTACGAATTGCTAAAATTGTTCTATTTTCCATATTCCTCACTAAATTCTTTGCTTTGATTTATAAAACAGGAGTCACGCAAGCTTTCATTTATCAGTACATTTGCCATAATCCATAGATTATCACATAATAAATAATTTTAATTGTGAAGTGGTTTGATTTTGGGAAACCGCCATTATGCGGCGCGCGCGTAACTTTTCATGAATGTTCTTCATACCGATTGGTCAGGAAGAGCAGCAGGTGTTTTATTCAAATCTGACAGCTACTGTACACGTGTTTGGGGCTGGTTTGTTTGCAATACGATTCCAAATGTATTTATTGGGCTAGTCAGTTCGTTTCGAGGGACTGGCTGCATGTCTGGGAGCCCCATGGCAGCTCCTTATGGCGCGCCATGGATGTAAGTTCCTCGCTGCTCCGAATGAACCAGCATCATTTGACAGTTACCAACTGACTGTTCTGTGCCTTTGCCTTTGCCTTTCCCTTTGACTTTGCCTTTGCAGATCCTTAAATTTCTCTACCATTCTTCTGAATACCATTCATGTCAGAAAATTGGATGATGAGCTGTTAAACTGATGTTCGATAATTCTCTCACTTGACGGCTCTTGTTATCTTTGGAATTGTGTAGATGATATTTTCCGAAAGTCTGATGGTTTATAGTCCCATACATTCGACACATCATCGTGAATGATCATTTTGTTGCCACTTCTCCCGATGATCTTAGAAATTCCTAAGGGCTGTTATGTATATCTTCATCTACATCGTACTTCGCAAGCCACCTAATGGTGTGTGATGCTAACTGAGCCCTCCAACCCCGTCCCACTCACGAATAGCACGTGGGAAGAATAATTGTTGGTAAGCCTCTGTAATGGCTCCAATTTCTCGAATTTTCTCCTCGTGGAAATTACTCGAAGCGTAAGTGGGGCACTCTTCCCGGAAGGTGCCCTCTCGAAATTTGAGTAGCAAATTTCTATGTGACGGACAATGCTTTTATTGTAACGCTTGCCAATGGAGTTTGTTAAACATCTCCGTAACGGTATCGCGCCGTCTAAAAGATCCGGTGACAAAACGCGCCTCTCTTCACTGGATCGTCTCTATCTTTTCTATCAGTCCTGTCTGATAGGTATCCCAGATATATGAACAGTATTCAAGAATCGGTCGAATAAGGGCCTTATAACCCACTACCTTCGTGGATGACTTACATTTCCCTAAGATTCTTCCTATGAAGACTTATTTGATCTTAAGTCATGCAAAGCGCTCTTAAACAATGCCTTTAGTACTAAATATTCCTTTCCTGTCACTTCACAAGACAAGTCCTCTCCCTCATACAGGTCTTCAGTGTGCACATCCCACCTTCTCTTCTCTGCATTCGACACTGGAATTCCCATTCTACTCTTAATGTTACTGCCCTTGCTTTTAATTTCACCGAAGATTGACTTGACTTTCCTATGGGCTGAGTCAGTCATTCCGACGATCATTTCTTTTTAGACTTCTTCACGTTTTTTATATAGCTATTTCGCCTTTGCTTCACTGACATTCTGGTTATTTTATTTATAAGTGACCCGTTTTCCTGTATTCCAGAATTTCCCCAACGTTTTCGTGCATCCTTCTTTCATCGATCGGTTGATGTATTTCTTCTGTTACCTTTCTTGTACCTATGTTTTTGTTTCTGCAGTATTTATTGCCTCAGAGATTTTCTAATATATCTCTTCGTTCTTTAGTACTTTTGTACGCCTGTCCCTTGCTCGTTGATTCTACCTGACTGGTACCTTAAACTTCAGCCTACTTTTTATCACACTGAGTTGTTAGCTGAGTTTACATCTGCTGGTGGGTACACCTTACAATCCAATATCTTATTGTGGAATCTGTGCCTGCCTAAGGTGTAATCTAACTGGAATATTCCTGCGTCTCACGACCTTTTCGAAGTATACCTCCTATTCTTGTGATTCTTGAACACAGTATCAGCTATTGCTATCAGAAATTTATCGCAGAACTCAGTTAGCTTTCGTCTTCTCTCAATCCTACAGCCAAGCTCATGTTCTCCCATGACCCCTTCTTCTGTTCCTTCTCCTACTACTGCATTGCAATCTCCCTTGGCTATTAGATTGTCGTCTCCCATTACGCACTGCATTACCCACTAAATATCCTCATATACTTTCTCTTTCTCTTCATCTTCTGCTTACGTCGCATGCATGAATACCTTTACTATTGTTGGTGGTGTTTGTTTGCTGTACTCTTCGCCTTACATTCCAATTCAGGACAAATTATATTCTCGTTAAGCGTTATCTGCTGCTGCAGATATTATCCTGTATTCGTATGCTTTCTTTCTTTCCATTCACTTCACTGACTCCCACTGTATTCAGGCTGAGCACTAGCATTTCCCTTTTCAGGTTTTATAGCATCCCAGCCACGTTCAAACTTTTGACATTCCAGTCCCCAAGAAGTAGTACGTTATCCTTTCGTTGGTTATTGATTCTTTTTCTAGTGGTCACCTCCCATTTGGCTGCCCCTAAAGGTGATCCGAAGGTGAATAGCAAGGAGTCTCTAACTAATCGAGAGGTCATCATGATACATTTCAATTACAGGCCGCACGTCCTTTAGATACACATTATGTGTTTTTCATGGAATGGCTTCCATTACCTTCTGCATCGTCATTCCATTCATCACCGTTGATTCTTGGGGTTTTTGGGGGCTGTCTGCCACCCCAAGTGGAAGAGAATGCACTGAAACTTTGTCCGCCTCTCCGCCCTCTTCCACAAGGTCGTTGGCAGAACGAGGGTGACTTCTTATGCGGGAAGTCCTCGGTCTTCATTGTTGATGATATTTTTCAAAATGTTTTCTTATTGCTACATAACAGCAATACGAGCTCTGTTACCATAATTTGTGGTACATTTAGATCGTGGTTCTCAGGATGGAGAATTGTGTGCGCAATGTGACACTGAATAACGTAAATCACACAGCACTTGTTCGGCCAGCTACGTCTTCTTTGCGATTCCCGGTCCACATTCAGTCGCAGCTCACAGCGCCTTCGTTATAAATAACGAGCCGCCAACAATCCCTCATTCCCTCAGCTAGCGTACGTTTCTGATCCTCGGTACAAGCAACGGATACGCTCCCCGCCTTTTGTCGATTTGTACGGTTCTATACCTATCGACTTAGCACAAGCCTCTGTGTAACAGAATACAGAGATCAGTGTACTCTAGAACGTCACAACTGACGACATGTCTCACGACACTTGAATTTCCATGGCGTACTGAATGCATAAACTGAAACTGCACAAATTACACATTTGTGAACATACAACCACATACTCACTGGTATCGATAATAGCATGGAAATATGACATAGTGTCAACAAGGAGCGGTGCCACATACAAATTAAGGCCGGCCGCGGTGGTCTAGCGGTTCTAGGCGCTCAGTCCGGAACCGCGCGACTGCTACGGTCGCAGGTTCGAATCCTGCCTCGGGCATGGATGTGTGTGATGTCCTTAGGTTAGTTAGGTTTAAGTAGTTCTAAGTTCTAGGGGACTGATGGCCACAGATGTTAAGTCCCATAGTGCTCAGAGCCATACAAATTAAAACTACACGATTTACACTTACTTTAGCTACACATAAAAAAGAAAACCCCTTTTATCGACAATAGTAAGGAGATTTTCCGTAGAGCCAGGAAGGAACGGTATGGTGATGTGACTGTGAAGCTGTGAATTTATACTGCCAGAAGGAAAGTTTCTGACACATATATTAATCAGCAAAATATATACTCAATCAATGTTTATTTTAATATTTATAGTGACTTTCTCCAGTAAACGTACAGTGCCCCTTTGTTCCGCTAACATGAGAGTGTTTATCACACCAGTTGGGTAATGGACGGTAGTAGGTGCCGACTCCTGCTTGTGAATTGCATAGACACACTGTTGCCCCACTCGTTACTCAGCATTATACCTATGGCACACCCTTCTGCCCATTCTATGTTTTCGTTACACTACTGTACTGCAACACATTTCTTAATATGTAGTAATATGGTTTATTAAAAGTTGTAGGTGTTTTGTGGAATTGCCTAAAAGTCCTGAGGAATTTGATTTTTAAACGTTCTTCAAGTTGTGTTTTAAAAAATGAAAGTCTCAAATAACGTAAAATTGTGTGCATTAATTTCGCAATTTCTGTCTTGCGAAATGTATAAACACCCACAAAATTGTATTACAAGTTATTGTCAAGTTGTTCTTTACATTTGTGTTTTTACTTTTACCTTGTAACATATCGGATGTAGTCAAATGAGCTAGATTAACACATTTTTGATTTTGGTAATTCTCTTTCATCTACGTTGGAAGTAACATTTTTTTCCACGGTATCCATTTAACGACCGCTGACTTGTGCACCATATCACATGAATGACTTTGTAGTCTCTCCCACTGCAGCCTCTGTACTGTTTTACCTAGTTTTATGGTACAGTCTTCTCACTACTAAGCAATTGCAGCTAGCTGCGCTATGTATCTTTTAGTTCATGATGTTTCAATGATACTTATAAGACGATCGTCGGTATTATTTGTAGTGTTATACTTACGTAATTTTTTACATTGTCGCCCCACATTTTCTCTTTTCCGATGGTTGATCTGAAGCTTATCTGCTAGTCAGATCGAAATCATTCATCATTATTAGCAAATTTATTTTCTTCGTTAGATTCTAGTATGTAGTAGCATCTTGCACGATGACTTAGTTTGATTAGACGTGTAACTCGTAAGCAGTACTGTGTTTTTCAATTCCCAGAACACACAATTATCCGTAAATCTTGGCAGGAATAAGTTTAAAAGGAAAGGTGTTTTACAGGTTGTGGTGTGGAGTGTGTTTCTGTTTATATGTACTTTAGATATGGAATACTAAACATTCATAACACAACAGGGTGGTCGACCTAAAATGGAATTAGTCGAGAGTGACTAATATGAAGTGTGGGATTATGGCGCAAAAGAATGAAATTAAATTTACTGTGAAACTCAAAATCAATAAAGTGGTGCTTATATACCAGCTCTGTACCTTTGCATCAACATCCTTAAAGCACCATCAATAAATTGAAAAAACATCATTTTCAGCCATATAAGATTGGGGCAGACGCACCCTGTCTGCTCCCCAAGAACTGTGGGTAAGGCACGTTATAGTATTCATTGCCTTTGGGTTGTGGCTTTCAGGTTTCTCAAGGGTGGTAACCACGACAGTCCTAAGACATAAAATGAAACTCAGAAACGTCACTGAGTCATTAAAATGTAGAATGGGGATCCTCATATTAGAATCAGGTAAATTAAAAGTACGATGACAACGATTAAAATTAACATACACGCACTTACCTGCGAAAAACAGAAAAACCTTCTTTACTGGACACTCCTCAAACCTCTGCAACTTAAGTTGCAACTGACGAATTGCAGGAACATAAAACTCCAAAATCGTCCACAAATAAGGAGCCTTGCATATGACACTTTATCGTAGACATGGTAATTTTTATGTCCAAAACAAAAAGATAACACTTACAACATCGCCTTGAGGAACATAATTCTCCTTCTGAAAATGATCTGACAGCGCGGCACCAACTCGGAACCTAATAAAGCGCGTAGAGAGGAAGGACCGTATCAAAATGAGGAGGTGGTCACGAAATCGCCATTGGTGGACCTTCCTCAGAATTCTGTGCCTCAGAGTAGTGTCATATGCCTTACTGACGCCAAAGAGTACACCAGTACAGTGATGTTTACGTAGAAAAGCCTGCTGGATAGCCGCCTGTAGAAGCGTCCAGTGGTCGACAGTGGATCGAAACCTCCTGAATCCACACTAAGAGCGGCCGAGGAGTTGCCTGGTCTCTAACATGCAGACTAGACAATGGTTAGTCATTTGTACCTGGGTCCTGCTACATAGCTCTTTAAAGAAACACTCTCATACATACTGGGACACGTCAGGATTTTTCTGTTTGCCATTATAAATTAAAACCCTCGAGTGGGATTTCCTTCGACACAGCTTGCAGATGTCGAAGCATGCTGTACCGGATTTGGTTGTGACCAGGTGCAGTATCACGAACCTCTGCCAGCGCAGAATCCATTTCACACGTGGAGGAAGGGCAGTTGTATGAAATGTTGGATTTCAGTCCCACCTGGCCCCTCTCTATGGTGACCTTGTAGTGCTAGAAAGTTGTATCCTGGCTAGAAACGGCAGTAGAAGTTGCAAAATGATATGCCATTATCTGAGAGTAGTCTCTGATTGGAGACACCCTGGTTTCAGCACTGCTACTTTTGGTAAATGAGTGTGTTTATTGGAAATCCTCCTGAAGGTTTCCTATACATCTGTAGAACAAGTGGAACAGTTAATACGAGTCCAGAAATTCTTCCCATGACCTTTTCTTGCCCTCCTTGTTCAAATGTCGAGCCTTGAGTCTCGTGACTCGACTGAGTTGTCTGGTGTTGGGCAGCATTTAAGACATCGTGGCATTACTGTGTGGCATTCAATGGTCCGCAAAGGTTCAAGCTGCCTCCATACATGATCCGACGAAGTTGGGATGGATAAGTTAGCAGAAAGGTGGATCACTAGTGTGATGTCGTCTACCCATCCCTGGGCACTGCCTTAGCGTTCAGATGCACCAGCTGTCAGAACACTGACCAGTTAGCTCAGCCAACCCTACATTTCCGAGGCTTCCTGTCAAGTAATGCTCCATCCATTAGGTGGATCCACAGTGGGAAGTGGTCGCTGGAATGAAGGTCATCAGTCGCTTCTCACTGAACAGAGTCTGCACGGGCTGAAGAACAGAAACAGAGGTTGAAGGCAGCGTACGACCTGGTAATAGACGAGAAATGGGTGAGGCTGCCCATGATGAGGATGCTCAGTTCCTAAGACATCATGAGGTTGTCAAAAACACCACTCATCGGATAAATGAGTTCGAGCCCCGTAATACAACATGGCCACTGAAATTACTCACTAGGAGTAAGAGACAGAGGATGAGATCTATAAGTCTGTGAGAGTCAAAGAGTCGACTGCATCCTGTGGAGGTAAATACAGTGAGCAGACAGTGATCTTCTGCCAACGACCCCCCCCCCCCCCCCCCTGCACCCCCTTCCACCCGTATAACCTCAATGGCTAGTGCTAGAAGATCAGTAACCAAGAAGAAAGTAGAGGAGTGGTGTGCCCCTCCCTTGGCTCTTTCCCCAGATATGTCATCCTCGTGGAGGGAGGCATAGCCCCATAATACAGAGCGTCAGTGGCTTTAAAATTTTTTTGTTGAAAATACAAGCACAGAGGTGCACCTGTGCTGGGAGTTTTAGTTCTATCTTATGATTCATGAACCCACTCATGTTCCACTGTGGTATGGAAACTATTTATCATGAGGTTTAGACTTACAGCCTTTCTCTCTTCTGGAACTGCGAGACTGCAATAGACAGAGGTTCAGTCATTGGGTAAGACGGTTGCCCCAGGATGGCTTCCCATTTCATTGCCTGCAAAGCACGCTCATTACAATTGTCAGGTCGAATGTCGAGGACATGATCTGACCGTTTTCCACATGTTTTTGCCTGTTTTTTATGCTTGCCGTTGCTTTTGTTTTGTTTGGAAAGCCTTGGTAGAAGCTACCGCAGCATAGGCAGAGACAGTGCTGGACTGTTTACTAGACACTGTCCTTCGATGTACTGGGAGCTTCACAGTGTCGGCAACTATGTTTTATCCAGCCTTCATTGGAGTGGCGGGACGGGGGTGCAGGGAGAGGGGCTGTGTTATATGAAATTACTGCAGCTTTGCAAGTGCACCATCAACGACGTGTTAGTGCTGACATTAGCAATATCCTTTTGTGTAGCTAGTATCATCGGCTGTTAAAAGTGGCTATTTAAGGGCGAAAGCGAAAGATGTGGTGAATGTGTGAGGCTGTATTGCATTGTAGATATTTTTCGACTCACCATATGTAGTGTGCAATGTTCCTTTAATCTCCTATACCCTCCTCTCTTCAAAGTAGACACTGCAGTCTCTAGCTGAGACAGGATCGTCGACAAACAAATTTACACACTTTGAAGGAAATAAACAAATGTCACCTTCGTGGGCAGCCTTACCACAATTGCCCCAAAGAACTGGCATTTAAAACAGCGCATTGCCCTGGGAGTTTCATTCAGTTGAAGGTAAGGGTAAAGGAGACTTTACCAGATCCTCATTCAACCATTTCACGATGTTTTGCAATGTCGACGATAACTTCCGCAGCCACTCATATTTAATTTTTTCTTTGGGAATATCTATAAGAAATCTATATGACATAACACCTTTACTGTAGTTCTATGTGTTCCGCAGCTCCGTTTCGATATTTCCCAAGGAATTTTTCTTTCCAAAGATTCTTTTCTTGCTGGGAACTACAACTTTCGTCAAATAGTGTCCCATTTCGCAATCGCATGAGAGATTTTGGAGTTCCAGCAATGGCCTATAAACCTTTATCGCTGTATAAAGGTGAAACTATATCAAAGCTGCCCTGTTTACGCTTAACCATTAAAAAATTTTTCGGAGTACAGGATGCATTCTGTTAGTATATACACCATAACTCTGAAAATTTCATCTCTGGGGAAGTGGTTATACGAAATCCATCGTTAGATTGGGTGTTTTATTACTACCAGCAGCCCATCTGCTCCGCTGCGGAAAGGAGGAGAAAATTTCAAGGGTTACATATGGGTCCCACGAGCAGCTAGGAAAATAAGAGTCCACTCAGACAGTGCACCGCATGCCTAAAAACCCTTACACTAACGATGTTTGATATTTTTCCGACAACGTGCCCAGTAAGGACTGTTCCACCTCAACAGCCATGAACGTCATCGCCACGCAACACACCTTGACACTGAGGATTTTTTTATACAGAGGTTTCTACCATCCTCGCGATCCAGGCACTTACGCCAAGAACCAATTCCCTGTGGCACACAACTTTCGACCGCCACACTGTGTAGACGTCACTGAAGCACACCCGGAGGTTACAGTGTCAGAGGTCTGGCGGCGCTTACCAGTTCCCAGCACAGGCGATCCAGGATCGCTAAGCCTGCAGCCAGCAAACGGATGCTAAGCCATTAAGGATAACTGCCTTATAGAATTCCCCTTTGCCACATCTTTTCAGCTACCTACTGGAACCTGCAGACAATCTACCTTTTCTTCCCTATTCTTTAGAGCTCTTAGCCAGGCGGCACAGTCATAATAACGCAAATATATGGAATATACAGAGCGATTCCGTGATGACAAACTTTCAGAGACGAGGGAGAGGGGTCAATGTATCAATTTGAAGAAATGGGCCGTGTCCTGAAGCTATCGAGTCGAAAGTTATAAGCGGAAATTATCCTGATACCTCTGGCAGTGGACCTTTTGTGTTACAAACTCTTTGTTTTTCATATTTTGGAAGGAATGAGTATGGACCAAAGGAATGAAAAAATGTACAGTAAACGAGGGCTCTACAGTGCATACCTTGAGAACCACGAGTACTTATTCATATTTTCTGCTGTGAACAAATGTGTACTGCCCAAAAGGTGCTCTTTGTTCTTAAATTAATCATTTATGAGCCCATGATTATCCGAACATTATTTCATGTTTTCGTCCATACTACCACTTGGCAAAACAGAAAGCAAAGCAAGAAATTGCAGTAGAAGGAGTCCACTGTCAGAGCTATCAGAACGATTTTCGCGTAAGTTTTCTATTCGGTCATATCCGAACCAGGGACCGTTGCCTCAGACTAGTACACTTGCCCTCTCCATCATCCCTGAAACGTTATAACAGCATCACGGTATCACGCTGCACGTTGAAACTTCCCATCATTGACGGAATCGCGGGAAAGCAATCGTGTAAGTTAAGGGTAAGAATGAATTTGCCACAGAATACAATCGAAAGACCTTCAGTTTTTTTATTGTCACGTGATAGATTTAGAAGTTATTATCCTCCTCTTCAGTTGTACATCAAAGCGATGTGAGGCATTTCTCCTTTCTGGTCATATCCTTCTGATACGCCCACGGAACGTGCTGGGCTGAACAAGTGATTGAGATTGTAGAAAGGCCAAATAAGGTGGCGGTGAGTTTCACTTCAAAATTGTAATTTAATAACACATTTAAACCAAAACGGCACATAGTCGAACCTTTACAACTACGATTTTCAAAATCCATCTCTTTCACGGCTGAAGGCCTCCAAACAAGAAGTCTTAAAAATTACTTATTCGGGCTGAAGGTCCTTGATTTACGTGAAACACAATAAATAATTTCTTTTTTTTAAGCGTTGGCTATATAATGTAACAGATTACCAGCGGGGGGGGGGGGGGGGGGGGGGCTGCCCTCGAAACAGTAACGTTCACTTAGGTGAGACAGGTAGTGGGCCCAACTACACTTCATCAGTCGGTAACCCAACAAATAGACAGTCACGGACCGACCGACCAAACGACTTGCTAGCCACCAATCGGTACATATACTCAAGGACCAAACTGTTACGAACGTGAAACTTCCTGGCAGACTGAAACTGTGTGCCGTACCGAGACTCGAACTCGGGACCTCTTCCGCGAAAGGCAAAGGTCCCGAGTTCGAGTCTCGGTACGGCACACAGTTTTAATCTGCCAGGAAGTTTCATATCAGCGCACACTCCGCTGTAGAGTGAAAATTTCATTCTTGTTACGAACGTGATTATCCACAACGAAATATGTATTAAGCTGTCAAAACTAAACACCGTTGGACAGCGGCAACAGGTGAGGAAAGGACACTGCCTGAAATTGCATTAGTGGCCAGGGCAGGTAACCAGAATACTAACGGCCACAAGGCAGAAAATTCCGTTGGTGAACTTGGATTGTAGTGAGCCAATGTAGTTAATTGCACCGCACGGCGGCTCAATTTCACTACTACTACCACTCGTTGTTGATCACGGGAAAGGCTCCCCAACAGTGAACCACCGAAACGAATGACACAACATGAACGGACGTGGCTTGGGTACTTAAGGCACCACTCAACTTTGACGTCCTGGGTCAGTGAGCCACGTAGCGATCGGACAGCTCCACAAACGCTCCGACACTGCGCAGGGACCGCCAACGGACCCAGCCAACTGCGCTGCACGGAGGTATCCTCCCTGGTCCGCACCAACCGACCGACTCCCCTCAGAATGCCGACAACATCTAAAATAGTCGTCAGCGGAAATAACGTCAACTACTGAAGAGCACTTGCACGAAGACGTGAACTATACCCAACAGTTACTAAGCACGTACGAAGACAATTCGGGACTAGAAGCACACACACACAGCCGACTCATGAACGATCGGCGAGCCAAAACGCGTCGTCCAGTAGGACGACAGGCCGACGATCCACCAAGACCATGGCCCGTCTCAAGTGATGCGTGGTGGCACTGCGCTCCAGACCAACACCGATTCAAAGGCAGGCCTCGGCGCTTGTTCGTGACGTCACGTCAGCTAGGCATGGCGAACGCCAGGTCTGTTGCAAGCATACTCATAATGGTGGTGTCTCCCTCCCTGAAACAGGAAAATGTGAAACTATTGGCGGTAGTTAATCAACACACATTGTTCTGAGAGATTTCTGCAGTTAATTAATTGTGCAATTCATTACACTACTTAACAAATAGTGTCCTCCTGAACTTAAATTTCCACCTGTTTTAAGGATTGACATACAAAAACAACTTCATGCTTCTTTACCTTATTTGTAAATCTGAGGAAGCTACGCTTGTACTGGATTGCTTTTACAAGAAACTGAACGTATTGGAGCTCTTCTTTAGGTATCTTGGTTGACTATGGAGTGAGGAGCACTGAATGTTAACGAAATAGCGACTGTACACGTTGGGGGAGGGGGTGGGGGACAGAAGAAAAGGCATAAGAGAGATACTTGTTTTATCAAATAAATTTTCTTTTATCTTATAAGGTTTCTCCTTTCAGTTGCAAGAGGGGAATATTTATCTTTTCTAATGGGCATGTTTAAAAAAGTTTAAGCTCAGCAGTGCTTTCGATGTATGAAGCTATTTTGTTTCCTGTTTAAAATTCCTTTCGTTGAAAACGACTGTAATCTAATGACCGGAAACAGTTGGACATTTACACGTGTAAATTAGTTCACATTTCCAGTAACGATGTCAAACGAAAATAAATAAATAAAAGAAACGAGTTAATCGTAAGGGGGTTGGGGTAAGTTTCGATAACAAAATGGATCAAGTAAATATAGTTACTTGAATGTAAAATTTCCGAAGCTTGCAATGGGGCAAAGCATCTTCTCATATTGATCTACGTGTGTTTCGAGAGAATACAGTAATACAGAACTATGATCTTCATTAGTAGCTTTACGATTGTAAGAAAATCTTTCATCTACATAAATCCGCAGAATCCAAAACAATACCAAACATTTTGTCCAAAAATAAGAGATTTATACTGATAAGCACGCCCAGGCGTTTCTGCCTGCAACAGACCTAGCAACCGCGCCTAGTTGCCGTGACGTCACTAACAAGCGCCGAGGCCTTGCTTTGAGTCGATTTTGTGCAGACGCGTTCCAACTGCTTGGCAGCCCGAACTCGCGATCCGAACTCGCTTACGACAGACAACGACCGGGAAGCAAAAGGAGTCAAGCAAAGATGCTGCGAGAGGGAATATACAGGGTGTTACAAAAAGGTACGGCCAAACTTTCAGGAAACATTCCTCACACACAAAGAAAGAAAATATGTTATGTGGACATGTGTCCGGAAACGCTTACTTTCCATGTTAGAGCTCATTTTATTACTTCTCTTCAAACCACATTAATCATGGAATGGAAACACACAGCAACAGAACGTACCAGCGTGACTTCAAACACTTTGTTACAGGAAATGTTCAAAATGTCCTCCGTTAGCGAGGATACATGCACCCATCCTCCGTCGCATGCAATCCCTGATGCGCTGATGCAGCCCTGGAGAATGGCGTATTGTATCGCAACCGTCCACAATACGAACACGAAGAGTCTCTACATTTGGTACCGGGGTTGCGTAGACAAGAGCTTTCAAATGCCCCCATAAATGAAAGTCAAGAGGGTTGAGGTCAGGAGAGCGTGGAGGCCATGGAATTGGTCCGCCTCTACCAATCCATCGGTCACCGAATCTGTTGTTGAGAAGCGTACGAACACTTCGACTGAAATGTGCAGGCGCTCCATCGTGCGTGAATCACATGTTGTGTCGTACTTGTAAAGGCACATGTCCTAGCAGCACAGGTAGAGTATCCCGTATGAAATCATGATAACGTGCTCCATTGAGCGTAGGTGGAAGAACATGGGGCCCAATCAAGACATCACCAACAATGCCTGCCCAAACGTTCACAGAAAATCTGTGTTGATGACGTGATGGCACAATTGCGTGCGGATTCTCGTCATCGCACACATGTTGATTGTGAAAATTTACAATTATATCACGTTGGAATGAAGCCTCATTCGTAAAGAGAACATTTACACTGAAAAGAGGATTGACACATTGTTGGACGAACCATTCGCAGAAGTGTACCCGTGGAGGCAAATCAGCTGCTGATAGTGCCTGCACACGCTGTACATGGTACGGAAACAACTGGTTCTCCCGTAGCACTCTCCATACAGTGACGTGGTCAACGTTACCTTGTACAGCAGCAACTTCTCTGACGCTGACATTTGGGCTATCGTCAACTGCACGAAGAATTGCCTCGTCTATTGCAGGTGTCCTCGTCGTTCTAGGTCTTCCCCAGTCGCGAGTCATAGGCTGGAATGTTCCGTGCTCCCTAAGACGCCGATCAATTGCTTCGAACGTCTTCCTGTCGGGACACCTTCGTTTTGGAAATCTGTCTCGATACAAACGTATCGCGTCACGGCTATTGCCCCGTGCTAATCCATACATCAAATGGGCATCTGGCAACTCAGCATTTGTAAACATTGCACTGACTGCAAAACCACGTTCGTGATGAACACTAACCTGTTGATGCTACGTACTGATGTGCTTGATGCTAGTACTGTAGAGCAACGAGTCGCATGTCAACACAAGCACCGAAGTCAACATTACCTTCCTTCAATTGGGCCAACTGGCGGTGAATCGAGGAAGTACAGTACATACTGACGAAACTAAAATGAGCTCTAACATGGAAATTAAGCGTTTCCGGACACATGTCCACATAACATCTTTTCTTTCTTTGTGTGTGAGGAATGTTTCCTGAAAGTTTGGCCGTACCTTTTCGTAACACCCTGTATTGATACGCGCTGCTAACGCCGCTCACGGTCAGGCAAAGCAGCAAGTCACTGACAGTAGTAACGTAAATTAACGTAGTGAAGTGGAAGTACGTTAAGAACAGGGTGTAAAATAGATGATGGCGAGAACATGAGCCACGCACGGCACACCTTCCTTTGTGAACACTTCGAAGGGCCTGACAATACAGGATTACTCGTTTGTCAGTCAAAACTACATATGTAAGCTCGTATAAAGGAGTTTCATTCATGGGGAGATGTGCAACACGATGGAATGGTCCGTGCTTCCTTAATGAAGTACAAAAATTCGTAAAATGCAATAGCATGAAACATGACAGGTAATGATTTGTCTTAAGGACAGATGAATCTACAACACAATTTTTCAGTCTCTCTGGTGGAAATATAATTGATTCGGCTACAAGCCGACAGTACGAATGTCAAAGAATACATAAAATTTATTCTTCCGCTTATTGCGGGCGATCGCCTTACCATTTTTTTTTTTTTTTTTTTGCTCGCAATTGGATTTCCCACTTATCGCCAGCTTATCAGTAGCTTTTTTTGCGAGCAATCGCATATCTTTTTTATTTATTTTTTTATATTTTTGTATTATTTTAATGAAGGTAGGAGAAACAGAAACCTTTATTATTCACAAATTACTTCATTATACATTATAAATGTCCTGGATGCAACCTCGCTACCGTCCTTAAATGCAGCATGAAATAACAAGAAAGTCAAAGTGAGGCCACTTCCGCAACCGTTAAAAAAAGTACTTATAGATACTAAAACAAAATTCAAAGGAACATTCCAATGCTAAGCTGGCAAGTGTTAGTTCTTCCTGGGTCACATACTCGCGTAGTTTTCCTTAGCTGATGCCTGTACTTGGTCGGTTCCACAATGACAGCACCGCCGCTAATCTTTGCGCACCCGGCACACCCCAAGTACATGGCGGGTCAGCAAAAACCGTTCCTAGGAAATATGCATACCAGTTACTCTACTTTCGCAATCGTAAGAGTTTTGTGTGGCCATCTTGCAAGTATTGCCAGAAATCCAGTACGTTCAGACGTGTGCCTCTATAAAGGGTGTAAATTTTAAGTTGACAAACCAGAATAACTCAAAATTAAGCTTTACACGAAAAAATGTGTAGAATCCTAAGTTGATTATTTTAGAGGGGTACATCTGCTGGTGCTAAAATTATTCCGCCACCCCAGCCCCCTGGGGTGGGGCGGGAGGCAACTTTAAAATTTCAAATGGGAACCCCCATTTTTTTATTGCAGAATCAAATTCTACATAAAAAACGTCGTACATTTTGTCCCAAACATTTGCTTTGATTTTTGGTAGTTGCCGCTGTAATTCAAGAAAATACATGTCCTCATATTTGCGAGGAAAATCTTTACAAATAAATAAAATACACTAATTTACTTCGTAAATTTTGATTCGCTAAAACTAAAACTCTCCCACTCTCCCTATAGGGTTTGAGAGAGAAGAATTAGAGTTTTACAAACATTGACCCACATATAAATGTTGTCCGCTGATTCGGGTAAGTTCTATTTGTTTCGTGTTCATGAGGCCACAGAACTTTTAATTATCAAACAAATCATCTGACTAGTTAACTAACTAACTAACCGAATCCAAATTTACGAAGTAAATAAGTATTTTTTATTAATCCGTAACCATTTTCCATACAATGAGGACATGGATTTTCTTGAATGACTGTGCCAACTACCAAGAATAAAAATAAATGTTTAAGACAAAATGTATGTAGTTTTTTATGTAGAATCTGATTCTGTAATAAAAAATAGGGGTTCCCATTTTAAATCTTAAAGTTGCCTCCAGCCCCACCCCAGGGGGCTGAGGTGGCGGACTAAATTTAGCACCAGTAATGTCCCCCTCGAAAATAATCAACTTTGTATTCTACAAATTTTTCGTGTGAAGCCTATTTTTCGAGTTATTCTGATTTGTCAACTTAAAATTTACACCCTGTATATGTAATGGACCGTCATACCTGTGATCCACGCCACTGCGTTCGTCTTATGACACGGAAAATAACATTTCCTCTGGAAAAAATACTATGGCGGAAGATATTTCTTTATAAATAGTGCGCCGCATCAACGATAGTATCTTCCTTGCTAGAGTCCAGACAGCCAACGCCTCGCCGCAGACCAGCCGGTGGACGTCCGTGTCCAGCATGCCGCGTTGCTGACACGTGGACGAAACCGCCAAATGTATTGCATAGTTTTTGTCATTCGATGGGTATTTTCGGATCACTACAATGCACCATGTTGTAGGTAGGTGGGGGTGGTGTACCGAGTGCCACCACTCTTGCCAATTAACGGCAGGATGTTCCGTTCCACCCTATTCCGGGCGATCTGTCGAAGAAGCAGAAGATACACGTCCTTCGATCTCGACTGTAGGTACGTCGGTAAATGAACTGGAATGTAACTGTGTTCAACGATGAACGTGAGTACTTACGTTATGAGGAATGTATATGGCCGACACTGACCGGGGGAAGATGCGTTGTTGGTCCTAGTTTTCCGATGTTAGTCCCCGTGAGCGAGTGATTCCAGTGGCGCCTTCATTTTGGGATACTATTAATATACATGGCACGGCCCTCCTCGTTCACTTTCACTAAACCAACACCCCTTTCTAGCGCTGGAAGGGTAAGCGTGTTTTACTGTACCTTAAAGAGCTGCCCCAGGCTTACATAGTGCCCAAAAGATACCTGAATCCTCATAACCATCGTGCGCGTCAAGGGGAGAAAGTGTGTCAGGTGGCACATCATGGGAGCGAGATAAGGGTTGACGAATGACATTCGCTACAGTATATCCATCGACCGTATGGCGTTTAGTCGTACTGACGTTCGAGCAACAGCTGTTCCTGCAGTCTCCTTATGAAAGGTGATACCCAAACATCGGAGGTTTTGTACCACATGTAAGGGTCCTCCCGCTCCTGTTTGCTGTCCACGACCCAAATGCATGAATTGTGATTTTCGGATGTTGACCCCGCTGCCAGCTGCCATCCCGTACCTCTGTAGCGAAACCAGTTTCCCCCTCATTCCGGACGAGGAACACAATGTCACCCACGTATGCTCTACTGATTTGGCTATCCGTACACGAATGACGGCCAGACCGAAACCTCTGTATGTCTGTATGTCTAGTACACCAAGAATGGACGATCGATTAGAAACCGGTATTACACTGGAGAAGATTCAGAACAATGAAGAGTTCAGTAGCGGTCGCCAACATAAAATCATTGTAAGTGATACATTTGAGAAGGAGATCCATACTTCACATTTACGAAGAGGAGAGGAAGAAAAGAAGATAGACATTGAAGAGGTCCTCGGAAGCGGGGAAAAGAAAAACCGAGAACTTTTAAGGGAACCGGGCAGGTTACATGTGGAAAAATGGCGTTTAGGGATTTCAGCGTCAGAAAATGCACCATTATTTTCTGTGATTGATAATGTCGCCTTTATTGTACCTATTTTCGTAATTAACTATCAAAAAAGATAATTTTAACATGTGTGAGTCCCTATAAGACATACATTTAAAAGGTACCGATGACCTAGCTGTTTGGTCACTTCCTCCCTCTTTTAAACCAACCAACCAATCAACCATACATTTAACATGCTCCTGTTCTTTGAAATGAAATATCTCCACCATCTCTTAACATGAGTTCATAAGGAATATTTTGTTTTATATGTTGTTTGTGAGGTTAAACTGTATGATGGATCACGATGTTCACTTTTTTTCAGTATGACGTCTGTGCGCTCTTCTTTATTATTTTAGGAGAACATCATTGTATTTGATATCGTGCTGTGGCCTGTGTTTTCTATATGGATATATTTTGTCTTTCATAAGGACACGGGCTGATGACTCAGGCTTACATCAGGGTTAATAGTCAACGCTCTAGTGTGCTGGAGTTGAAATTGTAAATTTGAAGTGTGTATAGCATGTCCAAATAGGATGGGAGCAAGAAAACGAAAATTGAAGTCACAAGTAAGAAGGCAATAAATGAGTGACAGCAAGAGACTTGCTGATGGTGGCCGAAACTTGGTGTCGTTTTCAACGGCAACAGTGTGCCAGCATAATCACACACTTCAGTCATTAATACCTTTGTGTAAGGAAGTGAGTGATCAGGAGCTGTTGAAAAAATGCCCACACGATCGAACCAGAACCTGGCTGAAAGCTTCAGCAACAGTTTATGTGAGCGTCTGGCAAAAACTGTGTTTGTTTTATTAAAAGCTATGCGACTAGGAGTCTGTAATGCAGCTTTGTGTTTCAATAGTGGAGCGATAAGCAGGACAGAAGATTCCAGTAAGCCTGGAATGAAGTCAGGAATGAACAATAGCGAAGTTCTTCTCCAGACTGATGAACAGCGAGTCTTCTAAGCAGATTCGCAGATCGCGCTGCAGAGGCGTCTTCAAAGAAGGCAAGAGTAATGAAAATACTTCGTAGAAATCAAGACCAACATAAGAGTGAAAGAAAAGGCTATGTAGCCTAGGTAACAAAAGAAATAAGAGTATTTCTTGAAATGAGTGTTACTAAGAACTAGGTTTTTGTCAGTTAGGAACAAGTTTCGCAAAAACTTTAAGAGATACATCACTGAGGTTTGGTACAACTATTTTAGACAATCAACCGTAAATTAGTCACAATTTTTACATGTTTAGAGTCCACACCGTAGATATTAGGTGGTTTGTGAGGGAAAACCTAATATTTTCTAATTATTTATATATAAAAATGAAATATTATAAAAATATATAATTGAGCTAAAGATATAATTGTTTTCCTCTTCTTAAAGTAGTAAAGGAGTTTTGCTATTTGGGGAGCAAAATAACTGATGATGGTCGAAGTAGAGAGGATACAAAATGTAGGCTGGCAATGGCAAGGAAAGCGTTTCTGAAGAAGAGACATTTGTTAACATCCAGTATTGATTTAAGTGTCAGGAAGTCATTTCTGAAAGTATTCGTATGGAGTGTAGCCATGTATGGAAGTGAAACATGGACGATAAATAATTTGGACAAGAAGAGAATAGAAGCTTTCGAAATGTGGTGCTACAGAAGAACGCTGAATATTAGATGGGTAGATCACATAACTAATGAGGAAGTATTGAATAGGATTGGGGAGAAGTTTGTGGCCCAACTTGACCAGAAGAAGGGATCGGTTGGTAGGACATGTTCTGAGGCATCAAGGGATCACCAATTTAGTATTGGAGGGCAGCGTGGAGGGTAAAAATCGTAGAGGGAGACCAAGAGATGAATACACTAAGCAGATTCAGAAGGATGTAGGTTGCAGTAGGTACTGGGAGATGAAAGAGCTTGCACAGGATAGAGTAGCATGGAGAGCTGCATCAAAC